>NC_045435.1:43409741-43549099 GCF_002776525.5 Piliocolobus tephrosceles
AGGGAAAGGGAAAGGAGGAAGGGGAGAAGGAAGGAAGAAGGGAAGGAAGGAAAGAGGGAAGGGAGGAAAAGTAGAGGCTGTCTCCTACAACTGGCATGTTTCTGGCTTTAAGTCCTGCAGCAGCTGAAGCAAACATGAAGCCAGAGGGCTCCTTGGATCCAGCAGGAATTCTCTCAGCCCTGGAGACAGCTCCTCAAGCAGAGATCAGAAGTCTAGAACAACACAGGTGCTTTGATCTGCTTCTGCTAAGATGGAAACTTTCCTGAAGGCTTGGCAGGAGGTAGACACCTCCGGACCAGCACAGCTTCACTGGAAAGGAGAAAAGTTACGAAGATGAAGAGAGGTAGCTTGAAACGGCATGTTTCAGCAAGGAAACAAAGGCAGAGAGAGCATGGAAGGTGGCTGGCGACACCATGCTGGTGCAGGGTGAGACAAGGAGCTGCCGGGGGCAGCCGGTGGGCCCGAGGAAGCCTTCTCTTGAGGTTAGGAGGATGCAGGATGACAGAGCCCATCAGGGAGTTCAGAATGGAAGGACGCGGTTCAGGCCTCCATGTCAAGTGGACAAAGCATGAGAAGGGGAATGTGACAGCGGGGAGGACTCTGTGTGTGCATGCGGGTGCATGTGCATGTGTGAGTGTGTTTAATTTAAACTTGAACAAAGGAAAGCAGGGATGGCAGCGCCAACATCAAACGAGGCCAACACAGTGAGTGTGGTTCAGAGGCTCACTGTATCATGACACCAACAAACACTAAAACAGCAGCACCAGTATTCAGCTCTCAAGCATTTTCTGCGAGCCAGGCACTGTGCTTCCTGTGCCCCACGTGTGCGCTTACCTCCACACAAGAGTCCCCTCAGTGAACACGGCTCTAAGCCCCATTGTAGAGATGAGGAAACTGAGGCAGGGAAGTTCCACAGCAGACCTGGGTGGGACAGGGGACCCCAGCAGCCCCGCTCCAGAGGCCACACTCACATCATCATAGAAATGCTCAGTGAATCCTGACATTCTTCTTCCTCACACTTTCATAGACCAAACCACAAAACTCATTTTTAAATGTTAGAGATAAAAGGAGAAAAGACATGACATTTTAATTCACTAATACTCATTTATAGAATATTAAGTAAGCAAAAAATAAGCACAGAGGATATGAACTACATCACTGAGAAGATAGAATTAATACGTAAGCATTTATCATTTTACCCAACAAACAGAGAATGTGCCGTTGGTGGGAAGGTTCAGGGAACATCTTTAAAAGCTGATCATGTCATCATTCATGGTGAATATGCCAAAAACATTTTTTGAACAGATCTTTTAGAGACCACAGTCTTGACCATGATATAATAAAGCTAGAAATACTTTCTAAAAATAGAAAGGAAATTGGAGATTTAAAACTACTCTCCTAAATAACATCTAGGTCAAGGAGGAAATCAAGTACACAGTAACAGATAATCTAGAAACAATGCAACTCAAACCCACATATCAAAACCCGTAGGACGGTCCTCGCCAGCCTCAGAGGCTCGCCCATAACTTTAAACGTGTTTATTGTCAAACCAGCTCACACACACAGAGAACGTGAACAGATGAGGCTTTCAACCTTGGATTTTTAAGAAAAGAACAAACCCAAAGGAAAATAGGAGAAAGAAAATCATAAAGATAAAAGCAGATAAATAAATTAGAGAACATGAAAGCAGTGAAAATAACAAATAAATACCAGACCTGGTTCTTTGAAAATATACTAATAAAATAGAAAAACTTCCTGCAAATCTAATGAAAACAAAACTGTAAATGTGAAGGTCTTTCTACTTCAAATTCAGGGCTCTTTACTTTTCTAAATGCAGACAGACTATTATAATAAGAGAAAAAATCTCCAGATAGGCTGTGGGGAGTGGAATGGGGGCTGACCCCCACAGCAGATGTCCCTCTCATGGTGGCACCTGCAGAACTGGGGACGTGAAGTGCTCCAGATTCTCCTCTTTGAGATCTTTGGAGTCTGCCACGTAAAGGGGAGCATCCTTACTCTTAGGAGACATCTGGGGTTAGACCGTCCTTCAAGAGGTCCCAAGCACATAGAACGGGCAGTCCTAGTGGCCTCCTAGGCCCATTTCACAGATATGAATATCAGGCTCAGCCAAGCTAAGGGCTACAGAAAGGATCTCTGCGTTGGCCACCTGGTGACCATGCTCACATGGTTCTCTCCCGCTAGAATGGCCTCCCACCCATCTTCCATGTCATCTCTGTTCTTAATCTTCTTTTCTGATGAATCTTTCTAAGCAGGGGGCAGAGGTCTTAGTGGATTCAGGTAGACCACTGGCAACTTTTATCATGACAAACCGCTCCAAGCTCCCTGGTGGCAACTTCCTTGGCAGTCGCAGAGGCCTGAATGTGAGAAGTTCCGCCTGGCCCCTGCCCCGGCCAGAGCCTGTATGTACCCTGCTGACCCCTCAGAACCCCTGTCTCCACTGGGGCCACTTCCCCCCACATCCTCACCAACACAGCCCTTCTCACACAGTAAGACTGTGTCATTCATCATCGGTGGGCTCTATAGGTTAGGTGACTTCACAGCCCACAATTACCACAATAACAGCGCAAAGTAACTGAGTGGAGAGCTTATTCTAATGGCCAAGTTTGTTTTAATGCTCTCACAAATTACTTTAGTCTTAAACTGGTCACCTCATTAATTTAACATTTTCACATAACTCAGGACATTTTATGGGGGAATCAGTTGCTAAGATCATATCATTCACAACTTGCAAGTGATAAGAACCCAACTCAAACTGGTTTAGCAAAACAAAAAGCAGTGAATCCCTTGCCGTGGGGCCTGGCTGGCTCTGGCCGCAGCTGACTGGTTCTGCTTTCCTTAGTGTGGCCACAACCCCAGGCGGGTCCCCATCACACTTGCAAGACAGGCAGCTCTGACCCACATACAGCCAGCTGGGAACCTCACCACTTCCAGCAGCGTCCTGAGGTCAGCTGGCACTGGGCCACTGGGCCTGCCAGGCCTAGGGGACGCAGGTGTCATCCCCCACACGCCACACAGACTGACTTTGTTCTCCAAAGGAAAGCTGAAAGGGATTGTGCTACTGGCAAAACAACAGACGCCCAGGACAGCATGTTTGCAAATCTGGAGATTCATGAAGGTCTCCGGGTGATCAAAACCCACTCTTCAAAGAAGCAGGCTGCAGGATTTAGGGTGTCCCCTTGTGATGTCTGTTACTTACTTTCAAAGAGTTCCGCAAAGAGAAAATGCATAAAGAGAGGAAGAGAGATGAAGCAACTACACAAAAATTTTAAGTATTATTGAATCCAGGTGCAAGTCATTCCAATTTCTTCCAATTAGTCCTTCCATTTTTCTCTGTTTTAAATGTTTTCATAAGCAAAATGGCAGAACAGTTACCAGCTAAATTGTTTTCAAACAATAAGAAAATAATGTACATTTTGCTGATAAATGTAAGATTTATTTGCATCAACCCAAGGCCCCCTTCCCCTGGGTGGTAAGAAAGTGTCCTCTTGCTGGAGCTTGCTACACTGAGGGTCCTAGCAGATAGGCCCCTTGGAAGATAGCCCGGCTAAGAAAGTCTCTGTGCTGGGCCCTGGGACTGTCCCCGAGTGGGAGCTCTTTGCATACCAGCCAACCTCTGAATGGCATAGGCTCAGCTCAGAACAGACCCAGCCTGGTCTGGGGGCTCACGGCAGCTCCGCTTTTGGTCTGCAGCACCTGGCTCCTGGAAGCCAGGCAGACACAAGAAGCATCTTCAGGAAGAGGACGAGGCGTCGCAGCTGCCAAGCTCTACTCCCACTGCACCAACCAGGGTCCAGGCCTGACTCTCCCACCCTCAATGGTCTGCCAGACAAGGGAGGAGTTCTCTCCTGGATATTTATGTCAGCCCAGGAAGCCGGAAGGAAAAGACCTCTTCACAATGAGACAAGCTCCTTCTAACAACAGAAAGTGGGTGTGGAGGGGACTTCTACTGTCCAGGAAATGAAGAACAATATGAATGACATATAAAGTAATATATTTTGAGCTGACCCATGAATACTCAGATTCCGCCAATGCTTCTTTTGATAAAGAAGGGCCAGGCATCAAAAGGAAGCAGCGTGCAGATAACACCGGGGACAACTCCCAGCCACACAGTCTTCACTGGGTGACCTCAGACAATCATATAACTTCCTCTGGCCTCCATGTGCTCATTCATACGATGGGAATAATAGTACCTCCCAACAGGGTTGTTGTCATGATTCCACACTTCTTCAAGGGTCCCCAAGTTACAGAATGGACTGTAAACCACGGTTCAATGAACTGTACCTCTGTTGGAAACCAGGGGCCAATGGCATCCTATGCCGGTCCCAGCCCTTGTCCACTGGAACAATTCTGCATCCCCTCTGAGACTGAGGCTATTCCCTGCAGCCTCACTCCTGGAACTTGTGGGTGTGCTTGTTGAGCTCTTTGGAGTTCCTGGGAAGAGACACATCCAGGTGACCTAGAAAGAGCTCTGTGCAGTGTCACATGGAGCCCATTGGAGCCCAAGACATAATGACCCCAGGGTGCACGGTATGGCCAGTGTTATGCAGAACCAGGCCTGGACTAATACCATTGCAGAATTATCTGCTGCTCAGAAAGCCCTAGTTAGGGCAGGCAAGTTCAAGCTAAAATTCCCTGCAGTGGGAAAGGACACACACACACACACAGAGAGAGAGAGAGAGAGAGAGAAACAAAAACCACAGTTAGCAGAACCTTAAGAAACACAATACCTGCTCATATCCATAAGGTATTTTACCGTCTTTCGAGCCCCTGCATGCTCATGGTCTTATCTGAGTCTCACACCAGTCCTGTAGGGCTTTACTGTTGAGAAATGGGTCTAGCTCCAGCTCCCCACTGTCACCAGGAAGCACAGATGGCTTCCGAATCTCCCCGCACACGCTTGCCATCAGGGGACTTTTAATCAGTTCAGAAACGCCATCCCCCTGCCACCCGCTGTGGCTGCTGTGATCTTAGTCCCTGCAGAGGCTCCCAGCTCTCTTCTGCAGGCATCTTGTGCCTCCGCCTGCAGCCTGGAGGCTCCAGGAAACTGCAGGGTGGCCCAAGAGATGCTGGAGCTCTGAGGTCTATATTGCAGGGGTCGTCGGCAAACTACCACCCACAAGCCAAATGCCCCACCACCAATTCCTGTACAGCATACAAGCTAAGAATGGGTTTTCCTTTTTTCTTAAGTTCGAAAAATGTCAGGCCGGGCACAGTGGCTCATGCCTGTAATCCCAACACTTTGGGAGGCTGAGGCAGGCGGATCACGAGGTCAGAAGATGGAGATAATCTTGGCTAACATGGTGAAACCCATCTCTACTAATAATATGAAAAAAAATTAGCTGGGCATGATAGCATGTGCCTGTAATCCCGTCTACTTGGGAGGTTGAGGCAGGAGAATCGCTTGAACCCAGGAAGAAGAGTGCAATGAGCCGAGATCGCGCCACTGCACTCCAGCCTGGGTGACAGAGCAAGACTCCATCTCAAAAAAAAAAATCAAAAAAAGAATAGTATTTTGTGGCCCAAGACAATTACATTGAATCCAAATTTTGATGTCCATAAATAAACTATTCTTGGCACCCAACCACACCTGTTTGCTCACATGGCGTCTACAATTGCTTCCACACTACCACTATCACAGCAGGACTGAATCGCCGAGACAGCGACCATATGGCCTGCACCAAAATTGCTATCTGTCCCTTTACGGAAAAGCTTGGCGGACCTCAGCTTTAGTGACCCTGTCCTTCACCCCTCTTTGTATCGCCTGGAGGCAGAGCACATTTTCTGCCCCCTCAAGGCTGGGTTTGATTTGCTTTGGCCAAAGGTGTGTCAGCAGATATGAATGTGAGCAGAAGCCTTAAACATGAGTGTCTGGCTGGCTCTGCTCTTATGCATGAGAAGAACATGTCTCTGAAGCCACTACTCTAAGGAAGATCAAAGACACAAAGCTGGGGGTGCGGCCCCAAGCTCAAGTGTTGGGGTCCAGCCACGCCAAGCCCAGCCTCAGCCCCTGAATGCCTGCTGACCGAGCAGATGTGAGAGAAGAAGAAACGCCATTGTTGTAGGCCACTGAGTCTCATGGTGGTTTGTTAAACAGTATTATTGTGGCAATAGCTTGCTGAGGCCATGTCTGGAATGTTCTTCCCTAAGTACCCACAGGGCACTCCTTGGCTCTGGCGTCTCTGCTCAGCTCTTCCTGCTCAGCGAGGTCCTGCCCCACCACCTGCTCTCCAGGGAAACCTCCTCCCCCTGGACACTCCCAACTCCCATTCCCGCTTTATCGCCTTCTTCCACACTGTGTCGTTTTCTTTTTATGTCATTTCTTCTCTCTCTTCCCCTCTAGACTGAACTCTGTGGGCCAGGCATTCATGTGTTCCGTTCACTGCTAAGCCGTTTCCCATCCTGTGTCTCCTGTCCTTCCCAGAATGCTCAGTGCACTCAGCCCTGCCTGGCCTGTCCAGCCCACCTGTGACCTCTCAGCCCTCCTGGCCCCACCCCGGCCCTGCCCCCTGTCCTTCTGCCACACTGGTCTCCTCACTGTTCCTCAACAGGCGCAGCAGGCCCAGGCCTTTGCATCAGCTGTTCCCTTGGCCCGAAATGCCTGAAACACCTTTCCCCTAGATTGCCCCAAGACTCGACTCCTCACTTTCCTACCTTCCCCAGCACCTGATTTTAGACTGCAGCTCTTCCTGCCCCCATCCCATGGTGCCTGTCCCTTCCCAGCTCCATTTTTCTCCTCAGCTCTTGGTGCCTTCTTGCATACCCTGCATCTACCTGCATCTGCCTCGGCCCAGGCATGCCAGCTCCTGAGGGCAGGGATTGTGTCTGCCTTATTTGCTGCTGTGCCCCCAGACCTTGAACAATGCCTGACACACAGTAGGTGCTCAGTAAAAACTCACTGAGTCAAGAGGAGGGAGGGAGGAAGAGGGGCCCAGGAGAAGGTGCATGGATTGCTGGGAGCCTGCGTGAAGAAGGTAAACACTCAGGAGCTGGGATTTAGGAAACTGCACCCCAGAGGCTCAGGCTCTTCTGGGCTCCTAATGGGCCTATGTTTCAGGGCTCAGCTTTAGCACTCCACTGGGCCTTATCTCTCCACACGGAAACATCCTGAGGCCGCCACTGACTAAGCTCAGCTGCAGGGAATTTTGTTCCGCCAGAGTAGAAATGAGAAAGCTCTGCAGGTTTTGCACACCAGTGACAGACTCCAGCACCTCAGGCCTGTGGTGTGAGTGTGCTGGCGGAGGGAGGAGGCCAGGCTTTGTGAGGAAGTCAGGAACCCAGGTTGCTGGGGGGGGGCTTGCCCACAGCTCACAGCCTGCAGCCCGCAAGGTGTAGTCCCTGAGATCCCCAAACCGCTCCCTATTAGAAACTCTCATGGAGACGAAACGTGGAGTGGCAGGAGGAGCAGACACGTGACTTTCCCTCTGAGCCTCTGTTTCCTCATCTGTAACACGGGACAATGAGGAGCCGGGAGGACTCCATGGGAGCGAAACCCAGCTAACACCCAGGGGCCACTACCCGGCATGGCTCTGAATGCTTTCTGTGCATCACTCACCCAGGACCCAGCAACCCTGTGAAGGAAGTAGTGTTAGTGCCCTCCACAGATGAGGAAGTGAGGCACAGAAAGATCTAGTGACCTGCCCAAGACCCCACAGTTACGACGCAGAGCTGGTGCAGGGTCCTGTCTTCTCCAATCTGCTGTGCACCACCCCTGCTATGTAAGTCGAGCCCCTAGAACACAGGGATGAAAGCAACAGAAGGAATATGGCCCAGTCACAGAGAGGATGCTAGGAGGACTTCTGTCCCTGCTAAGGACCAGCTCTGGCTTGTGCCTGGCTCAGCCAAGCTCTGATGCTATTCTGAGCACAGCCCTGGACTTCTGGACACCTGAGGAAACAAAGCAGGCAGAGTTCCACTTCACCCATCTGAGAGTTTTGTGGGTCAGTTCAACAGCCCCCTGAGCCCTGGTGGCAGAGATTAGCTAATTGTTCAGCAACTCACTGCCCTTTCCTCCAGGGCCAGGAGGAATACTTGGGCATCATTCCTAGCCCTCCTTGCCCTGGGGTGTGGCCATGTGGCTGAGTTCTATCCAGTTAGTGAATGTGGTGAAAGTGATGCTCACACACTCAGATCTGGACCATGACGCCTTCGGTGCGATCCTCCACACGTTTTCTTCCCGGATCTGCCAGTCAGATGTTAACACCTAGAGTGACTTATAAGCCCCATGTTGACAGTGGCAAAACCTCCATCATCCTGGGTCTCTGAATGACTGTATGGAGCCCCTATCTCAGTCACAATGAAACTTTACATGAGTGAGAAATAGCATCATCTATTGTGTGACGCCACTGAGATTTGGGGTTGTCTTTTTTCTACAGCCACTAGGGCTGCCCTATCACACTCACATTTCTTATCTTTAACGTAAGGATAATAATTTGGATCTTCAAGTTGCTAGGTGGGTTAAATTAAATATGATAAAGTGTCAGGATGCAGGGAATACTCAGCAAACATTGATTTAGTGTTTGCTGAACGTTTGGGAGAGCCCATGGGTGTTTGGCTGGTGTATTAGGTAGGACTGCTTTTTGCTATAAATGACAAGATGCTGGGTGAACAGTTGTTTAAACCACAAGGATGTGTGCGGCTTACTCAGCAGGCTCCCTGGAAGTAGGCAGTCTGGAGTTCCTTCCTTGGCCCGGTGATGACAGGCCCTTCCCTCCAATGCCCTTGGCCACTGTCAGCATGCCAGCCTCTCACTCTTGCACTTGTCCCTCTGTGGTCCCTGAAGCTGCAGGCACAAAGAAGGGGAGCACCAGAGGGAAATGCTTTCTCCTTGAGAGGCTCCATCTCTTTATTCATCTGGAAGCAAACTTTTCCCCAAGGCCCCCAGGTGATATGGCCTTTCCTCTCATTAACCAGCAGCAGGTCCCTTATCCATTTCACCTGCAAGGGAACATGAATTGGCTCCTGGTGGACAACTGAAGCATTCATTGCCAGAGTTGGGAAAGAACATGGAAGGTGGTCAGGGCCTAGAGAGTAGCCGCACACGTCAGAGATAAAAAACTGAGCAACTCTGACCAGGAAGGGACAGCAGCTACTGAGATAAGCGAGCCCTGGGCCCAGGAAAGACTGGGGCTGATGGAGGGGTGGGGACCAGGCAAGAGGCCAAGTTCACATGCATGACCAGGGGACCCACAGCAGCGGCGGAGCTGCAGGAGAGGACGTCAGTGACCACAAAGGCCCTAGCTCACCTGTCAAGCGTGGTGCAGGGTTTTCTTTGTGCATCGGTCTGAATTACTTCCATTGCAAACAACAGATTCCCACTCAAACTGGTCTGAGCCTTAAAGATGATGAGTGGTCTAAAAAACTGAAAATTCTACAGCAGATCTGATGAACCTGGACCCAGGGCTCAGGATGTCCTCAGG
Source organism: Piliocolobus tephrosceles (assembly GCF_002776525.5). NCBI lineage: Eukaryota > Metazoa > Chordata > Mammalia > Primates > Cercopithecidae > Piliocolobus > Piliocolobus tephrosceles. Next base: position 43,419,179 of record NC_045435.1, read on the forward strand.
GCTCAGCCTCTCCGCATGTCTGCTTTGATTTCCTCTAAGCTGGCACCACCTCAAAAAAAACCTTTCCCCGGCTGGGCGCAGTGGCTCACGCCTGTAATCCCAGCACTTTGGGAGGCTGAGGCAGGCGGATCACTGGGTCAGGAGATCGAGACCATCCTGGCTAACACGGTGAAACCCCGTCTCTACTAAAAAAAAAATACAGAAAATGAGCCGGGCGTGGTGGCGGCGCCTGTAGTCCCAGCTCCCCGGGAGGCTGAGGCAGGAGAACGGCGGGAACCCGGGGGGCGGAGCTTGCAGTGAGCCAAGATGGCGCCGCTCACTCCAGCCTGGGCCACAGAGCCAGACTCCGTCTCAAAAAAAAAAAAAAAAAAACCTTTCCCCTGGGGAGTTGGCAAAGACAACTTGCAGCAGCTCCAAGCTCCCTTCCTTAGCTTCGTGACCCCATGGGAAAAAGGACTCTCCTGGTGGTTTCAGCAAAAATCCTGGGGTTTACTCTGATTGGCCAATGTGGTCACGTGTGCAGCTCTGAGGTGTGGGCGGCATCAGTGTCTAGCTGGAAAATAATCATTTAATCACAGGCTTCAGGAGCCAGGACCCTGTGTCCGTCCTGCCCATGCCAGCCCCAGGAACGTCAGAGCCTCCACTGAGGCACCTCAGAGAGGTGAGTGTGCAGGGGACATTAAGGCCTCCCCTGAGCCAGGACTGGCTGCAGCTCACAGGCCAGTGGACTGAGGGGCAGGGAAGCCATGGCAAAGGGCTGGCTCCTGCCATAGGCAATAGCATCAATGCAGGAGACGAGACCGGCTGCAGTGGGGGCTACAGGCCAGCAGTTCCGGTCTGCAGACCCCACATGGAAGGATAAAAAGCTGGACCTCTCAGTACCTGTTGCCAGACCTGCCTGGGGGCCCCTTGTGCAATGGATGACCACAGCCACCAGCCTTACCTTGATGGCTTCCAAAAGAGGGAGGCTCACTACCTCTTCTCTGCGTTACCATAACTGATTTAGATGGTATCTCAAGCAATGTGGAGACATTCAACCGCTGACCTTACCCCCAAATCAGCTCCTCTGAGACCTCCCCATTTCAGTACATACTAGCTCTGTTCTTCCAGTCGCTGAGATCAGTCTCTCTCTCTCTCTCTCTCTCTCTCTCTCTCTCTCCCTCCCCCCCCTTCTCTCTCACAAACACACACACACACACACACACACACACACACCCCTAACCCATACACACATCTTGTTGGCTCCGTTTCCAGATTCGTGCAGACTCCATCCAGAATTCTCCCCACCCTCCTGCTGCAACCCTGACTGCGGCCCCTGCACCCCTGGCCTGGACAATTGTAGCAGCCACCCCTCTGGTCTCCCTGCCGCCATTCCTGACCTTCCTACCAACAGCCAGAGTGAGGCTTCTACATGCCTGTCAGATGGTGTCTCTGCTCAGCCCCCACCATGTCTCCCCATCTCACACGTAATTCAATGGCCAAGAGGATCCTATGTGACCCGAACCAACGCCCTCCACTGACCTCCTCCACATAGATTTCTGTGCTATTTCTTGAATGTGCAACGAACACTCTTGCCCCAGGACCCTTGCACCTTCTGCCTGACTGCTCTGCCACACCACTCCTTCACCTCTGCATAGCTGGCTCCTTTTTGGCACCCAGTCCCCATCCCTACCCTCTCCTCACATCTCCCCTCCCTTGCCACCAGAGAGCACACAGGATTGACTTCCACAATCACAGGGACTTAGAGGAAGGGAGTGAAAGGGGAAAATTGAAAGACTGAGCATGTACTCAATATAGTCAGAGAGCACACACACACACATACACATGAGTACACACACACACACGAGTACACACACAGGAGTACACACAAACACACAAGTACACACACAAGTATACACACATAAGGATGAACACACACGAGTACACACACAAACACACAAGTACACACACACAAGTATATACAACATGAGTATACACTCACACAAACACACATGAGTACACACACATAAGTATACACACACACAGAGCAAAGTAGGCACCTGTGGGGAAGTCGGATCTGTTTTGTGTGTCTAAGCTGTAATGCCAGTAAGTCTGTGATTTTGCTTCAAATGTTTCCATCTTTATGGCCACAGTGATTGGTCTGCCCCAAACTGGCCCCTCAGAGCCACTCCCCAAGACGTTTGAGTTTACAAACAGAAGATGTGAACCAGGGAGCTGCAGGTGCCACCATTCCAGGGCCACAGAAGAAGCTAGCCTGAGAGAATGTCGCCAACATGCAGAGACATGTGGGAATCCAACAGGAAGAGTAAGGAAGCATCCCGGCCCAGGTATCTTTTGGCAGCCGACCGCTGGCCTTCCTGGTTGGGCTGAACACACCCACACATTCTCCTCATTGCCTGAGCAGTTCATTGTGGGTTTCTGGCTCTTGGAACAAAATGATTCCAACCAATCAGGCCCTGGACACACTGTGTGCTGGAGGTTGTACTCAGCCCCAGGCCTCAGAGGAGAGAGGATTCAGACAAAGCCAAGAGAGTAGGAGAGCTGGGTTCCAATGGACAGGGAGAAGTTCCCATGTAGACAGGAGGAGGAGATGCATCCTGGTCAGAGGACACGGCACTCAGGGCACAAGCTGGAAAACAGGAGCCTAGGCAGAGAGGAGATGAATAATTGATCCAGATGGGAAAGACACCATTCTGAGGATCCTATGATGGGGCGCTGTGGGGGATGACCCTCAAAAGAGAAGAGGGGCAGAGGAAAAGGAAGGAATATGGCAGCCAGACCTACCCAAGCACTGACTCAGCCCCTGATTTGCCACCAAGCCCTGGGCAGGCTGCTTCGGCCATCTGAGGTTCAGTGTTCCCATCTGTGAAATGAAATCGGAAATCAAATGAGATTAGGGATAAGAAAAGTGCTTGGTAAATGCTGTTCACCTACTCACTTGAGGGCATGGGGTTGTTACAAGCAAGATAATGGTGTGGGAGACCCGAGGCATGCTGCCTCCCTGCTCTGGCCTCAGAGTCCTCAACTGCCTACTCTGCTGTTGTCAGCAAATATGTGTCACATGCACTGTGCCAGAGATATCAGACAAGGTCCCTGTCCTCAGTGGGCTTACACTGCAGGTGATAAGTAAGTAGAAGTAGACACAAATAAAGAACTAGGGTGATTCAGGCCATGGTAAGTGCTAAGTAGAAAATAAATCTGGGCAAGGGCTCCAGAGTGACAGGGAGGTGAGCCCCATCCGCGTGGTCAGGGAAGGCCTTTCGAACATGGTAGCCTTTGAGCTGAGACCTGAATGGAGCAAGAGAGTGAGTGGGTGTGGGAAACTGAGGCCCACGACCACCAGTCCCCTAGCAGACAACTGAGCCCCTGGGGCATCCCGGGGTCTGGACTGCACACTGAATACAGGGAAATGACGGTGCCCCAATCCCACAGGAACACACTGGTGAGTGGACATTAGATAAGCAGATTATTGAAAGTCACAGAGTGTTGCTGTCATAGAGAGAGGGGCAGCAAGAAGCCCCATGGGCCAGTGGGAGCCCAGGGCAGGAGGAACCTCACCCAGTCTATAAGGGAGGGCTTCCTGGAATAGGTGAGGAAGTATGCTCTGGAGGACAGAGGAAAGAGCAGGAGCAAGAATCGGGAGGTGACAACCGGAATGAACTCCACAGGGATGGCCACATTCATTCTGGCTGTGGACTGAACTGTGTCCCCTTCAGATGTCATATGTTGAAGCCCTTGCCCCCACTGTGACTGCCTTTGGAGACTGGGTCTATCAGGAGAAAAGGAAGGTTAAATGAGGTCATGGGATGGGCCCTGATCCAATAGGATTCGTGTTCTCCTAAGAAGAGGCACCATGGTGGTATGCGCCTGTGGTCCCAGCTACTAAAGAAGCTGAGGTGGGAGGATCCCTTGAGCCCAGAAGCTCAAGGTTGCAGTGAGCTATGATGGCGCCACTGCATTCCAGCCTGGGCCACAGAGCAAGAGCTTGTCTCTAAACAAAAAGAATGAGAAGAAGAAACACCAGAAAACTCACTCTCTTGCTCTCTAACCATGCACAAATAACAGGTCATGTAGAGACACAGCAAGAAAGCAGCTGTCTGCAGCCAGGATGCTAATCTAAAATCTAAGGAGATTTTATTTAAAAAAAAAAAAAAAAAAAAAAAAAAAAGGGCTGTGTCTTCTCTAAGACCAATTAAATCTGGAAACCTCTGGCAGTGTGGCCACAGCTTTAGAATTGTTTGAAACTTATATGACTGGGGAGTCCAGTAGATAACCCCAAATCCCAGAGACACGCAGGGAAGGTATTGGCATTCCCTGGTGTTCTCCCATCCAGCATCTTGTCCATCACCTCAGGCCATGTACTTCTGTCCAATCCCTGCCCCTTCTTACCACGTGGGAGAACCTATCTTTCTCGCCCAAAGACACCACAAAAACAAAGGCATTGGGTAAAATAGATTTTACTAAAGGTTTTGGAGGGTGAGTTTAAAAAGGGTGGCCAGGCGCGGTGGCTCACGCCTACAATCCCAGCACTTTGGGAGGCTGAGGCAAGTGGATCACCTGAGATTGGGAGTTTGAGACCAGCCTGACCAACATGGAGAAACTTCGTTTCTACTAAAAATACAAAATTAACCAGGTGTGGTGGCACATGCCTGTAATCCCAGCTACTCAGGAGGCTGAGGCAGGAGAATCACTTGAACCTGGGAGGCGGAGGTTGCAGTGAGCTGAGATTGTGCCACTGCACTCCAGCCTGGGCAACAAGAGCAAAACTGACTCAAAAAAAAAAAAATGATAATTATAACACTGAGCAGGAGACTGCCCAAAATTGAATATTATCACCTTCGTTCCTAACATAAAATGGCCACTCCTAACCATAGGGCACTTCTTAAGGGATGTTGCTCTTCTTCATCTCGTCCTAATTTCTGCTGCATCCTCTTCTTTAGGACACCCATTCTATGTCTCACATTGCTGGGGTGAAACAAAAAAAAAGTCCTCCTAATATAAAAAGATATCCTAATATTAAAAGACACTTACTGCCCTCCTTTCTCACCCCAGCCCTTCACTGCAAGATCCTCCCATTCAGGCTTACCTAGGATCATCCCTTTCTGAACAAAAAAAGAATTTATTTCTAAAGTAATGTATAATCCTAAACAAAAGCACAGTTTGGTTTACCCTGTCCCCCCACAACCACAGAATGAATACATTTCTGCAGGTCGAAATGACATCATCGCAAACTTTTGCTACTGATGGTAGTAGGCAAGATGAGTTAACTCTTCTGTTAAGGACAGAAAAACTGCACAACAGATTTCCGTTAAAATCTTCTTTGAGAAAATAAGAGAGCTAATAAGATAGTGAAAAATCACCAGGTTAGGTTGCAGGAAAAAAATAAAAGGAAAAAAAGATACTCACTTCAGCTGCTTCTCCGGTGGCATTTTCAGTTTCATCAGAAGTGGCTGAAAGACTGAGAAGAATTTTGACAGCTTCGTGGGATCCAGGATACAATAATACTAGGGAGACTTAGAAAACATCCCTGTTCCCGAAGCCTAGGGTTGGGATCCTGAGGAAAGCATCTCACAATAACTGTGAACCAAAATTGGACCAGCTCTCAAAGACTGAAGCCCAACTCTGAGGCATACCAGTCTCTGACAGTGGAGTAAAATTGCTAGTGACACAAGTCACCTTTCAAGATCCAGTGTCAATCTTCTCTAGGAGAAGACAATGTCATCTAGGCCTCAAACTGTTTTACATATAGTATTTCAAATGCAATGTCCAGAATGTGATTGACATCATCATCATTGCCATCATCATCAATATCACCATCATCCTTATCATCACAATCAGACACATAAAAAGACAGGATAATGACAACTGAAATGACTGCCAATAGAAACAGATCTGCAGATACACAGATATTGGGGTGACCACTTACAGACTTTAAAATAACTATGGTTATTATGCTCAAGAGAACATTGAGAATTTTGGCAGGAAACTGAAAACTATCTCTAAATAAGACAGAGAATATTTGAAAAAAGAATAATACAGATATTTTAGAACTAAAATGCTAACGATAATTGAAACCCAGTACTTAATGGATATATTTAACAAAAGAGTAGACCTGCAGTTCTCAAACCATGTACCAAGGTGCCCCAGCTGCTCCTGTGCATCACAGGAGTGCTGCAAACTATTTTATATATTGAAAGGAAACATATTACTATCTGCTGGACACAACACAAATATTAGCTCAAAGTAGTTCATGGTTTCAACATTAGATGGCTACATTCCTTATGATAACATCATATCTTTGCAAAGCCGAGTTTTCAGAGATTGCTGTAATACAAAGAGATTATTGCATGAAAATCAATGTAAAGCAATAAATGAAGATAGTAATGTTCAATGATTCCATGATTTGAGAAGCTGTGCAATGCCACAAAGGTGGCTACACTGTTATGACGCAAATACTTATACTGTTAGGATCTAGCTACTTAAGAACACTGTTAGGTATTCTTTCTTACCTAGGAGCACCATGGTGGGGGAGGGAAGAAGAATGAGGTATTAAAGATATTATGAGCCAAGAAAGTCTGGGAACCTCTGGAGTAAACATAACTGAAGAGATCTACTAAATTGGAAGAAAGGGTGGGGGAAAACACCAGAATAAAACAGAGAAGGACAAAAGAATAGAAAACAAAAGAGAATATAAGAGACAAAGAGAATAGAATGAGAAGATCTAACATATGTGTGCTTGAAGCACCAGGAAAAAAAGGACAAAGAAAATAGAACGAAGACATAAATGATGAAAATATTCCAGGCCAGGCACAGTGGCTCACACCAGTAGTCCCAACACTTTAGGAGGTTAAGGGAAGAGAATTGCTTGAGGCCAGGAGTTTGGGACCAGCTACAACATAGTGAGTAACATAGTGAGACCGTATCCCTACAAAATAAATAAATAAATAAATATTCCAAAAGTGATGGAAGCCATTTGTTTACATATTGAAGAAGCTCTACAAACCCCAAACATAATGATCAGAATAAATCTACACTTGGGCACATGAAAGTAACTGCTGAAGACAAAAACTAGAGAAAATCTTCAAAGCAGCTAGAGGAAACAACTTGTATTACCTGCAAAGGAGCAACAAGTAGACTGACAACTGATTTTTCAACAGAGAATATAAAAACCAGAAGACAACAGAATGATGTCCTCAAACTACTGAAAAAAAATAACCACCTACCTAGAAGAGAAAAATCATTCAAGAATGAAGGTAACATAAAAATATTTTCAGCCAAACAAAAATGGAAAGAAATAATTAAAAAAATACACCCGAGCTAAAATAAAAATGATAGTGTTCAGACATAGAGTATATTTCAGATGGATAAATGGAAATGCAGAAAAAATATTAAAATAGCAAATATGTATGTAAAGCAAATGAATATTAACTGTATAATGTAATAATAATGTCTTTGTGAGAGTTTTAATAGGTAAAGAATTAAAATCCACAAAAAGATACCAAATAAGTCAAGAAGAAGCTAAATGAATTGAAATGCTCTAAGTTCTTGTGGTGTCCAGGAAATTGGCGATGTGCCAAGAAGACTTTGATTAGTCAAGAATGTATGCTGTAGGAGATCAACTGCCAGCATGATGACATGAGGAGCTTTGCCAGCCCTTCTTCAGTGAAACTAGTAAAAAAATTTTTTTAATTAAGTCCTCTTGAAATGGCCCAAAGGACAAAAAGAAAATTAAGAAACATCTAATTAAGAAAAATCCATAGAATTTGGGTAAGAAAGTTTAGAGTCTGTGGTATTTCATGACTCCCTCCATCCCACCCCATGAGGCAGAGAATCCAATCCAGATAGCTGCGGTCCAGAAGACAAGGTATCACCCCCAGCTTACAGTTGTAAATCTTTCTTCCCAGAAGAAAGACAATTTCAGTGTTTCTTATCCTGTCCCCAGCTACCTGTTGCTGAGGCTAAGCTCCAAATGAGTGCAATTAAGCCATGGGAGTTCCCTTCCTCCAACCAGTCACTGAAAAAAAACAAGCAAATAATAACAACTATAAGCCCCATGGAGGAGGAGAGGAAGCTAGTGCTCAGAGTTTCTATAATATATTATCTATAGTATTCTACAACATATTATAATGAAATATATTACCTACAATGACCAGTTTGTAGTGAAATATCAAAAGGCTTGTAAAGAAGTAAGACCTATACCCTGGTTTTTTTTTAAAAAAAAAAAAAAAAGGGAGGGGGAGCAGGCAACACAAATTGCCTCTAAGAGCCACAAGATGTTGGATTTAACAGAAAAAGACTTCAAAGCACAAATTGTAAATATGCTCACAGAGCTAAAAGAGAGGATGATTTTAAAAACTAAAGCAAGATATAATGGCAGTGTTGCATCAAACATCTATCAATAAAGAGATTGAAGTTATTTTAAAAGAATGTCAAGAAAAATCTAGAATTGAAAAATACAGTAACTGAAATTAAAAACTCACTAGAGGGGCACAACAGTAGATTAGAACTATCAGAAGAAAGAATGAATAAACTTGAAGATACATTGATAGAAATTACAAAAGTAAAAGAACAGAGAACAAAATGAAGACAAAGAGAGCCTCAAAGTCATAAACACGATGGTAGTGAAGTCCAAGAGAAAGAAAAGAGAAGAAAAAATATTTGAATAAATAATGGCAGAAAACTTCCCAAAAGTATTAAAAAGCAATATACATCCAGAAAGCACAAAGAATTACAAGCATGATAAATGCAAAGAAATTCACAGATACATCATAGTAAAAAATGCTGAAAGTCAAACACAATAAGAAAATACTGAAACCAGTAAGAGAAAAATTACGTACAAAGAAACCTCCATAAGATTAATAGTTGACTTCTCAGCAGGACAACAGAGGCAAGGATGCAGTAGAATAACATATTCAAAGTACTCAAGGGGAAAAAAAGCTGTCCACCAAGAATTCTATATCCCACAAAACTGAATATATATTTTGAGACAATCTGGCTCTATCACCCAGGCTGGAGTGCAGTGGTATAGTCTCAGCTCACTGCAACATCTGCCTCCTGGATTCAACCAATTTTCATTTCTCAGTCTCCCAAGTAGCTGAAATTACAGGTGTGCACCAATGCACCCAGCTGATTTTTGTATTTTTAGTACAGACAAGGTTTTGCCATGTTGGCCAGGCTGGTCTCAAACTCCTGGCCTCAAGCAATCCACCTGCCTCAGCCTCCCAAAGTGCTGGAATTACAGGCGTGAGCCACCATGCCCAGCCCAAACCATATTTTTTTTAATAAAGGGGAAATAAAGACTTACCCAGATAAAATGAATAAAGAATTCATTGCTAGCAGATCTATCTTCCAAGAAATACTAAATGAAACTCTTCAGACTGAAAGCATGTAACTCCAAATGATAATATGAATACAAACAAACAAAAATAAGGAGCACCCAAAAGATAATTAATTATAAAAATCAGTAAAAGTCTATTTTGTTCGGCTTTCTTTTCATAAGTGATTTAAGAAGCAACTGCAGCCAGGCGTGGTAGCTCATGCCAGTAACCTCAGCAACTCAGAAGCTAAGGTGGGAGATCACTTGAGTCCAGGAGTTTGAGGCTGTAGTCACCCATGATCATGCCACTGTACTCCAGCCTGGGTGACAGAGCAAGACCCTAACTCAAAAAAAAAAAAAAAAAAAGAAGTAATTGTATAAAATAATTTGTATATAATGTAATGTTGGGCCTATGACATAGAGAAATGTAATATTATGTGTAATGTATTTGTCAATAATAACACAAAAGAAATGGGTATAAGCAGAGCTGTATTGCACTAAGGATGTGATAATAGATGGTAAAGTAATAATCAACAATTTATCATTAGGTTTATAACATTGATAGATGTAACATGCATAACAATAATACCACAAGAAAAGGGAAAAGCGAATAGAGCTAGTACATAGAGCCTTACCTAGTAGTAAGGCTTCTACATATCACCATAAGTTAGTAAAAATCGAAAGCTGAATCTGATAAGATGTATACAGTAAACCCAAAAGCAATCACTAAAAAAACTCAGAAAAATAAATTAGAAAATACACTAAAGAAACTAAAATGCTAACTAGAAAATATTCACTTAATGCAAAAAAGCAAGAAAGAGTAGAGAAACAAAATGACATGAGACATATAGAAATATAAAGCAAAATGGCAGATGTAAATCCAACAATAGCAATAGCAATATTAAATATGAGTGAATTAAATAATGCAATAAAAATGCAGAGATTGTTGGACTTGGTTTAAAAAACACGATACAACTATATGTTGTGTATAAGAGGGCAAGATTAGATTCAGATAAGATTCAAAGATACAAATACATTGAAAGTAAAGTATGGAAAAAGAAATATACGAACAGTGCAAGAAAGCTGGAGTGGCTGTACTGATATCAGACGAAACAGAGTTTAAAACGAAAAAGTTGTTAGTAGAGACAGAGACATTTCATGCTGATAAAAGAGTCAATCAATCAGGAAAATATAACAATTCTAAACACATATGCATTTTATAACAGAGCATCAATATACATGAAGTGAAACTGACAGAAACTAAGGGAGAAATATACAATTCAGTAATAACAGTTGAAGACTTTAAAACCTCACTTTCAATAATGAATAGAAAGACTAGACAGAAGATTAATAATGAAATATTAGACTTGAACAGCACTATAAACCAACGAGACCTTACAGACCTCTATAGAACACTCCATTCAACAACAACAGAATACACATTCTCCTTAGAAGCACACGAAACATTCTCCAGGATAGACCGTATATTACGCCGTAAAACAAATCTTAACAAATTTAAAAGAATAGAAGTAACACAAACGATGTTCTCTGACCACAATTGGGATAAAATTTGAAATCAATAATGGAAAACTGGGAAAACTCAGAAATATGTGGAAATTAAACACATCCCTATGTAATCAATAGGTCAAAAAAGAAATCAAAGGGCAAATTAAAAAATGCATTGACAAGAATGAAGATGAAAACACACCATACCAAAACTTAGAGGATAAAGCTAAAGCAGTGCTTAGAGAGAAATTTATAGCTGCAGTGCCTATATTAAGAAGAAGGAATGTGCCGGGTGCGGTGGCTCATGCCTGTAATCCCAGCACTTTGGGAGGCTGAAGCGGGCGGATCACAAGGTCAGGAGATGGAGACCTTTCTGGCTAACACGGTGAAACCCCATCTCTACTAAAACATACAAATGATTAGACGGTCATGGTGGCAAGCGACTGTAGTCCCAGCTACTCGGGAGGCTGAGGCAGGGGAATGGCGTGAATCCGGGAACCAGAGCTTGCAGTGAGCCGAGATTGTGCCACTGCACTCCAGCCTGGGCGACACAGCAAGACTCCCTCTCAAAAAAAAAGAAGAAAGAATGATCTTAGATCGATAACCTAATCTTCCACCTTAAGAAACTGGAGAAAGAAGAGCAAACTAAATCTAAAGCAATCAAAAGAGAGGGAATAATAAAGGCTAGAGCAGAAATTAATGAAATAAAGAACAGAAAAACAATAAAGAAAATCAATTAATTCAAGGTCAGTTTGTTGTAAAGATAAACAAAATTGACAAACTTTTAGCTAGATTGCTCAATAAGAAAAGAAAGAAGACTCAAATAACTAGAATCAGAAATTAAAGAGACGATATTACTACTACCCTTACAGAAATAAAAAGATTATAATGGAATATTATGAATAATTGTATCAAAAAATAACTAGGTAAATTAGAAGAAATGTCCTTCCGTAGAAGGACAAAAACAAAACTGCAGGAACTGACTCCAAAGTAAACAGACAACCTAAATAGACTTATAACAAGTAAAGAGATCAAATTAGTCATAAAAAATTACCCACAAAGAAAAGCTTAGGTCCAAGTGGTTTCATCACTGAATTTTATCAAATACTTAAAGAAGAATTAATACAAATCCTTCACAAATTTTTCCAATAATAAAAGAGGAGGAAACATTTTCCAATTCATTTTGTGAGGCCAGTATTATCTTACTATCCAAACCAGGTGAAAATAGCACAAGAAATGAAAATTGCAAACCAATACCTCTTATGCAAAAATTATCAACAAAATACTAGCAAACCAAATTCAATAACATATAAAACAAATTAAACACCATGACCAAGTTCAATTTATCCTAAGAATGCAAGCTTGTTTCAACATCTAAAAATCAATTAAATCACCATATCAATAGAATAACAGCTAAATGAGTTAAAATTATACTCAATGGTAAAAAACTGAATACTTTCCTCCAAAGACCAGAAGCAAAACAAGGATGTACACTCTCACCACTTCTATTCAACATTGTACTGGAGGTTCCAGTTGGGGTGATTAGGCAAGAAAAAAGAACAGAGGCATTTAGATCACAAAGAAAGAAGTAAAACTATATTGCAGATGACATTATCTTGTACATGGAAAACCCTAAGGGGCGGGGCATGGTGGCTCACACCTATAATCCCAGGACTTTGGGAGGCCAAGGCAGGCCAATCACTTGAGGTCAGGATTTTGAGACCATCATGGCCAACATGACAAAACCGTGTCTCTACTAAAAATACCAAAATTAGCCGGCATGGTGGCACACACCTGTACTCCTAGCTACTGGGGAGGCTGAGGCACAAGAATCGCTTGAACCTGGGAGGCAGAGGTTGCAGTGAGTCAAGACTGTGCCACTGCACTCCAGCCTGGGTGACAGAGCAAGACTCTGTCTCAAAAAAAAAGAAAAGAAAAGAAAAGAAAATCCTAAGGAATCCATTAAAAAACTATTAGAACCAATAAATGAGTTGAGCGAGGTTGCAGAATACAAAATTAATATACAAAAATCAGTTGCATTTTTGCCGGGTGCAGTGGCTTATGTCTGTAATCCCAGCACTTCAGAAGATGGAGGCAGGCAGATCACTTGAGGTCAGGAGTTCAAGACCAGCCTCGCCAACATGGTGAAAGCCCGTCTCTACTAAAAATACACAAATTAGCCAGGCATGGTGGTGTAGGCCTGTAGTCCCAGCTACTCGGCAGGCTGAAGCAGGAGAATTGCTTGAACCCAAGAGGTGGAGGTTGCAGTAAGCCAAGATTATGCCACCACACTCCAACTTGGGTGACAGAGTGAGGCTCTGTGTAAAAAAAAAAAAAAAAAAAAAAAATCAACGGTATTTTTAAATAAATCTTTAATTTTAGAATAGTTTCAAATTTTAAAAGACTTGCAAAGATTATTTATATCCTAGACCCAGTGAGTGCCCTCTAACCTCTAATATTAACATCTTCTATTACTATAGTACATTTATTTTAATTACTGAACCAAAATATACAACTAACAAATCAATAAACATTTGATTGCAAGTGAGAGAAGACTAAATCAAAATAGTAATAGTAGTAATTTCAATAGTGGTAGTAGTGATAACTGAATGGTCGAGGAATAATATACACTTTAGTTGAAACCAGTCCTCAAACATTGTCATCAAGATTACCTTCCTCTCTTATTTTTTCCTTTCCACCATATCAATTGTATGTTCACACAATTTCAATGAACAATCCAAAATAAAATTAAGAAAACAATTTCATTTACATTGAAAACAATTTCATTTACAATTCAAAAAGAGTAAAATGCTTAGGAATAAATTTAACAAAAGAAGGGCAAAACTTATACTCTAAAAACTGTAAAATATTGCTCAAAGGAATTTTAAAGATCTAAATAAATGGGAAAACATCCCATGTTCATGTACTGAAAGACTAAACATTGTTAAGATAGCACTACTCACCAATCTGATATACATATTCAGTGCAATTCTTAACAGAATCCCAGCTGACTTTTTTGTAGGGATGGACAACCTGATTCTAAAATTCATATGGAATAGCAAGAGACTCAGAATGGCCAAAATCATCTTGAAAAAAAAAAGTAGGAAGAGTCAAGGTTCCCGATTTCAAAACTTTATTACAAGACAAGAAAATAGAAAAATAAATAAGAACAGAAATAAAAACAAAGTAGAAAACAAGCATACAATAGAAAGAAGCAACATAACCAAAAGGTTTTTTAATAAACCCTTAGAAAGGCGCAGTGGCTCACGCCTGTAATCCCAACACTTTGGGAGGCCAAGGCAGGTGGATCACGAGGTCAGGAGTTCGAGACCAGCCTGGCCAACATGATGAAACCCAGTCTGTACTAAAAATACAAAACTCAGCCAAGCATGGTGTCAGGCGCCTGTAATCCCAGCTACTCAGGAGGCTGAGGCAGGAGAATCACTTGAACCTGGGAGGCAAAGGTTGCAGCGAGCCAAGATTGTACCATTGCACTACAGCCTGGGTAACAAAAAAAGAAATCAAAATCAATAAACCCTTGACGAGTTTGGTAAAGTAAAATGAAAAAAGGTACAAATAACCAAATGCCAAGAACAAAGAAAAGAACATTGTTACAAATCCTGAAGATAATAAAATGATGATACTTTGTGAATAAATTTTTATGCCCATATATCTGAAAATTTCTACGAAATAAAAAATTATGAAAATACAACTTACTATATGTGAAAAAAGAAGAAATATAAAATATTAAAGCTATTAGAACTGTTAAACTACTAGAAAAACTAAAAATACTATTATAAATATTTTCACAAAGGAAACTCTAGATCCAAATGTCTTCACTAGCAAATTCTACTAGAAATGTCAACCCAGAGAAGAGAAAAAGGGAAAACATTTGACAAATTGCTTTGTGAGGCAGGAATACACTTGATACCAAAACCCAATAAAGACATTATAAGAAAGGGAAATACCACTCAAGAAAATAAATGGAAAAATCATTAAATAGTGAAATATTAGCCAATTAAATCCAGAGATACAGTACACCAAATAAAATTTATTCCAAAAAGTGTAAGTTAAGCATAAGTTGGTTTGATATCTGTAAATCATTATATTAGTAGAATTAAGTTTTTTAAAACACATATAAACATCTTAAAAGATGAAGAGAAAAACTTGATCAAATTTAATATACATTCACAATAGTTTTATATCCTTTGGAAGTAGGAATAGAAGCAAACTTTCTTGATCTGAAAAAGGACATATATGAGAAATACACAGCAAGTGGCATGCTTAATGATGAAATGTTAAACTTTTTCCCCTTCGAGATCAGGAATCAGTCAAGGGTGCTCGCCATCACCACTTATTTGCCACTTTATGAGAGTTGCTAGTCAGGCAAGGCAAGAAAAAGAAATAAAAGATATGAAGAGTAGAAAACTACTCCTAAAACTGGAATTATTTATAGATTATATGATAATGTACAGCTAAAATTCAAAAGATTCTTAAGATAATTTATGTTGTATTCTTAGAATTAATATAAGGTCAATATACAAAAATCAACTGAACTTCTATATATCAGTAAGAAACCAAATATAAATTGTTTTAAAAGATGCCACTTATGCCTGTATCAATCTATATTAAGTACTTAGGAATAAAATTAAAGAAAATCTAAGTAAATTAATGTTCATGACTTATAGGACTCAATATTATAAAGATGTAAATTATTTCTAATTGGTGTATAGTTTCAATGCAATCCTAATCAAAAATCCTAGCAGGATTTTTTGTAGGAATTAACAAGCTGATCCAAATATTATATGAAAGAATAAACGACGAGACATAGCCAAGTCAATCTGGAAAAAGAAAAACAAAGTAGGAGAATTTGCTCTATAGACATCAAGAGCCATTATAAAACTACAATACTTAAGAAAACATAATGTTGAGGCGAGAATAATCAAATAGATCAGTGGAGCAGAAAGGGGAGCCCAGAAACACACCCACATGTATTCAGATACTCGATTTATTTTTTTAAAAAAGATTACACTTCAGAACAGAGTGTAGGAAATTATTTTTAACAAATATTGCTAAAACTGTTGGTTATTCATATGAGGAAAAGAGTAAACTTGATCTCTGCCTTACACCATATTAAAAAGTCAGTTGCAGGTGGAATTGTATATCTAAATGTCAAAGGTAAAACAACAAAACTTCTGTAAGATAACATAGGAGAATATATAATCTCAGGGTAAGAAACAACTTTTAACTAAGATACCAAAAAACCTAACCATAAAGGAAAGCACTGACATATTAGAATGCATGAAAATATATATGGAATGCATTTTACGCATGCAGAAAATACATATGTAGGCCGGGTGCAGTGGCTCACACCTATAATCCCAGCACTTTGGGAGGCCAAGGTGGGCGATCACAGTGTCAGGAGTTCAAGATCAGCCTGGCCAACATAGTGAAACCCTGTCTTTACTAAAAAATATAAAAAATAAGCCAGGCGTGGTAGCGCGTGCCTGTAATCCCAGCTACTCAGGAGACTGAGACAGGAGAATCCGCTGAACCCAGGAGGTGGAGGTTGCAGTGAGCTGAGATTATGCCACTGCACTCCAGCCTGGGCAATAGTGTAAGACTCTGTCTCAAAAAAATAATAATAATAAATAAATATATATATATAAAATACATATATAAGTGCTATCACTTGAATATTTGTTCCCTCCCAAACTCACGTTAAAATTTAATCCCCAGTGTGGCAGTTGTAGGGAAGTTTAAGTTTTCTCCTGAAGATTCGATAATTTGAGTCTATAGAACAAACTTACAATAGAAAGAGTAACAAGAAAAATGGCATACAAATTTTACTTGCACACATGTGTGCACAGAAGTCATAAAAAGTATAAACACTCAAAGAAAGGCAAGATGGTTGATGTTTGTGTACTGTCTTGGGGTTACAGAAAGAATAGGGGCTTGGATGGTGGCAAAAACAGGTTTCGGGAGAGAGAGAAGAGGAAAGACCTGGGGAAAAGGCAGTCTTGTTATGCAGGAGAAACCTCAACAGGTAGCAGCCCTCAGAAAGAAGAAGTGAGTGGCAAATCAAGACAAGGGGACAAATATTCAAGTGATAGCACTTACATATGTACTGTTTAATTCTCTTTATTTCCTCTGTAGATGCAAATCTCCCCACAAAAGGCAGCTTTGTGGGACTACTTCTGTCTGCAGACCCTCTGAACTGAACAGGCATCTCAAAATATGTCAAAGAAGTATATTTTGGGATAAACCATTTTGGTTTCCTTCACAATTGAGAGATGAGGCCTTTAAGAAGTGATTGGCTCATGAGAGCAGTGCCCTCATGAATGGATTAATTTATTCATAGACTAATGGATTAATAGATTAACCCATAATTAATAGATTAACCCATAATTTATTCATAATAGATTATGAATAAATAGTAGATTATTCATAATTTATTCATTAATAGATTAACCCATAATTTATTCATAGACTAATGGATGAATAGATTAACCCATTGGTTAATGGATTAATGAGTTATCATTGGAGTGGGACTGGTGACTTTCTATTAGGTTGGTGCAAAAGTAATTGCGGTTTTTGCCATTGAACTGCAACTACTTTTGCACCAACCTAAATAAGAAGAGGTACAGAGACTTAAACTAGCATGCTCAGCCCCGTTGCCATGTGATACCCTGCGCTACCTCAGGACTCTGCAGAGTCCCCTCCAGCAAGAAAACCCTCACCAGATGTGGCCCCTCGACCTTGGACTTCTCAGCTTCCATAACTGTAAGAAATAATTTTCTACACCTTATAAATTACCCAGTTTCAGGTGCTCTGTTATGAGCAACAGAAAATGGAGTAATGCAACATGAGATAATATTGGACTTTAAAAGTAAATCACATTTAAGAAAAGTTAAAATTAAGAAAATCTATATATCAAAAGACCCCATTAAGAAAGTTAAAAGGTAAGCCACAGAATGAAAGAAAACATTAGTACCATATGTAACAGACAAAAGGTTTATATACAGACTATTTTTAAAACTCCTACATATCAATTAGAAAAAGACAGAAAACAGAAAAATAAGCAGGAGATTTCAACAGGTGCTTCACAAAAGAGGATATACAAACGATCATTGAACACACGAAAAGGTGCTCAGTCTCATTAGTAATTATGGGAATGCAAATTCAAGCCACAATGAGATACCTTTACACACTCATGAGAATGGGCTAAAATTAAAATGTCTAATAATACAAGGTGTTGGTAACAATGTAGAGGAACAGGAGTTCTCACATACTACTGATAAACCTGTAAACTGGCACAACTGTTTTGGAAATCAGTTTTGCATTTATGTTCTAAAGTTGAGATATGCATGCTTCATAGCTCAGCAATTCCACTCCTAGATGTGTTCCCAAGAGAAATGTGTGCATAGGTACAAAATAGTCCCAGGCAGTATGCACACTCATTTGAGACAAGTGAAAAATGGTCATAGCCACATTGTTCATAACAGCCCCAAACTTGAAACAAACCACATGTCCACAAACAGAAAAATAGAAATATAAATTGTGTTGTATTTACCCAGTGAAATACCAAACAGCAATGAAAACAAGTAAATTGCAACTACACACAACATGGATGAATCTCACAAAATGTTAAACAAAAGATGCAAGCAAAAAAAAGACAAACTGTGTAATTCCAACCTGTATTTTTTAAATAGGCAAAACTAAACAATTATGTTTTAGGAATGCATGCTTAATATAGTGATAACAATAAAGAAGAGAGGAACTGATTACCATACAAGTCAGCAGTGTGGTCACGTTGGTGGAGGAGGGAGGTGGGAAGGATTAGGAGGAACACAATAGGAACTTCCTGCAGTGCTCAATTTTGTGACCTGGTTGGTGGCTTCATGGGAATTTCCCTGGCAGTAATTCACTAAGCTGCACATTTCTGTTTGGTGCAATTTGTGTGCTCACAATTTACAATGGAAACATCATTTTAACCACCCTGTTTCTTTGGCTTCAGCATATTCATAGTCACATAAATTCTAACCCTTACACTCTTACTCTTTGGCAGCCCAACCTGAGGTAGGAGGCGAGGCTCAACTCCAGTGATGGAGTTCAGACTCCATATCAGATTGAAAACTAGCTGAAACAGGAAGGAGGTAAAAGCACCTTTCCATAAGACACGACTACCAGTGCCATATCGGTTTACAATTGCCATGGCAGTACCCGGAAGTTGCCACCCCCTTCCATGTCAGTGACCCAGAAGTTACCACCCTTTTTCTAGAAAATTCTGAATAACCCATCCCTTAATTTGCAAGTAATTAAACATGGGTATAAATATGACAGAATTGCCCCTGAGCTACTGCTCTCCATACACGGCCTAGGGGCAGCCCTGCTCTTCAGGAGCAGTCACAGAGCTCTAACACTGCCACCTCAATAAAGCTGTTCTCTTCTCCCACTGGCTCACTCTTGAATTCTCTCCCAGCAAAGCCAGGAACCTTCCCAAGCTAAGCCCCAATTCTAGGGCTTGCCTGCCTTACATCAAGCCTACACTTGCTTAAAGTTTTTCACAAACATTAAAGTAACCTGAGAGCAGGTGACTATTATTCCCCTTTTTAGTTAAAGAAACTGATCATGGCCAGGCGCAGTAACTCACACCTGTAATCCTAGCACTTTGGTAGGCCGAGGCGGGTGGATCACCTGAGGTCAGGAGTTCGGGACCAGCCTGGCCAACATAGTGAAACGACATCTCTACTAAAAATACAAAAATTAGCCAGGCGTGACGGCAGGCGCCTGTAATCCCAGCTACTCAAGAGGCTGACGCAGTAGAATCACTTGAACCCGGGAGGCGGAGGTTGCAGTGAGCCGAGATCGCGCCATTGTACTCCAGCCTGGGGGACAAGAGCAAGACTTCATCTCAAAAAAAAAAGAAACTGATCATTAGGCACCAGGCACAGGGGAAAGGGCCAGGACTATAACCAGGGGCAGAACAGGAACCAGAACACTTCCTTTCATCTGATCTTCTCCTTTACACAATGGATAGTGCATAGTGTTCCGGGGAAATATGCAAATCATGTTTCTGTAAATTGATTTCACCTGAAATACACTGGGGATCCTGCCACTTAAAGAAAACCCCAGAGCAAATTCATTTATTGATTCAGCAAATATTTATCAAGTTCCTATTTTATTCACAGAACTGTGAATCCCCTGAAATCTAAAATTCTCTCTCATAAAGTGAATAAATCCTTCATTAATTTATTGGTGTACAGGTCTACATTTTCAGATATTGATAATTCCTAAATGGCTTTTATTGTTTTTTTTTTCTCATTGCAAAAGCAGTACATGTTCACTGTAAGCATTTAGAAAACAGGAGAGAAACAAAATAGAATCATGGGTATTCTGCCACCCAGAGATAACCATTGTTAGCATTTTGGTATATATCCTTCTAATAGTTTTTTCTATGCATGTATTCACTTTTTTTAACCAAAATAAAATCACACTGTACATCTTGGGTATTCTGGGGTCATATATATATATATATATATATATATATACAGTTTGTCTGTTTTTGAGGCAAAGTCTCACTCTGTCACCCAGGCTGGAGTGCAGTGGTGCCATCATAGCTCACTGAAGCCTCAACCTCCTGGGCTCAAGTGATCCTCCCACCTCAGCCTCCCAAGTAGCTGAGACCACAGGTATGTGCCACCACACCCCGCTAAATTTTTTTATTTTTGTAAAAACAGGGTCTCACTATGTTGTCCAAGCTGGCCTCAAACTCGTGGGCTCAAGCAATCCTCCCACCTTGATCTCCCAAAGTGCTTAGATTACAGGCATAAGCCACTATGCCCAGCCCAAATTTTGTATTTAAAAAACACAAATTGGATTCTACCCAGCAAAACAAATAGAAGTATTCCAAATACAAGTCACCTCAGCTTTCCACCTGGGTGGTAGAGCCTCAAGTAGATGTCAGATGCCGATGCAGAATGCACTGCATGGGATACTACAGGGACTGAGTGTCCCTTTTCTCAGGGACGTGCCTTAGAGGTGGCTGCATTGCTCACAGGCCCAGATGATCTCCACTGTCGCCATCACCTGAGCACAGCCCCAGGTCTACACAAGGAAATACATGAGAAGAAGACTGTCATGTGAGAGAACACAGCAGCTTTCTCCAAATCACCTCTGAGAGTTCACCAAAATTTACCTCCAGCCTCTAGGTAAACTTGGTTCCTTGTTGTTGACTCAAGTCTCACTACTAGAATTTCAGCACATCCCACTTAACAATCCTATAATATAACCCATATTATATTTTATAAAAGAATACACTACCAACCCAGGTTGTTGGCAAGACAACAGTAACTACTCTCAGAGCAGTAGAGTCAGTAAGTTACCCCTATCAAAAGGAGCATATGTTCAGAAAGTGACTGTCAGGAGTAGTGCTGTCCTTGTCCTCTCAGAAGGAATGGCATGAGGTGGCAGCAGGCAAGTGGGGGAAGCCCAAGGGCAGTGCATGAGGGAGAGAGAAGATGGCTGATGGTCAGATGACAGCCGTATCTACTGTGACCACTAGGGTCTCCGGGCACTTGGCCTCCTGGATATCAACAAACCAGGACTAAGTCAACAACCATCAGAGAGTGAGCTTATACCACCTGGGAAAAGAAGGAGAAGCGAAGGGGATAACCAGGTTTCAAGAACTTGACCTAACATCTGGTCCCAGGAATTATCACTGGGGGAGGGAAGCAGTCATCACAGAGAACTTCATGCCTTAGAGTGAATATTCAGGAGAACAAAGCACACGTTAAGACGAAAGAACAGGTGACTCAGCTACCTTAAACGCCATCATGACTACAGTCACACCCCCAGTGGGTTACAGGTTCATCTGTCTTTTTGCCATAACATGAGCTATTCTATCTTATTCTTACAGCACCAAGAACTTCCTAGGAAAGGTCAAATGATGGTTTTTATGGAACGAAATAATTCTTATAGCAAAGACAGAGTTGCTGACTGTGTCAGATGCAAAACGAACTGCAAGCAAGGATGAAAATCATCTTAGGCAGTGAACAACTTATTCCTTCACCAACTTGCTCACAGTTTATAACAACTCTTTTAAAGAAAGTATCCAAAAAGAATGTACTAGAAAGGCCCACCCAAAGCCTTGCCTTCAGACTGGTAATAAGACCTGGTTTTATGACTCTGCCATTCTTTTCGGATACTCAGAATCTGAATCTTTTTTCAATGTTTGAAGAAATTTCACCGTAGAAAGGATGGGCATGCTTTTGAGATGCTGACCTTGGACATAGACTCTTACCTTTTGAAATTTTGGGAGACCTTCTTTTTAAAGGGAGAGTGAGTTCAGTAATAAGGAAGTTGTACTGCATTAGCAGCACACCCACATGTATATTTAAACGTGTGAAAGTTTGAAAAGAAAGTGCATGCTGTCTATTTGTTCGTTTTGCTGTTTAGCAAATAAATCACCCTCCTATGAGTGGCAAGTCACCACCCTATGGGTTTTGGTTGGGAGGCAGAGCCTGCTCACTGCCTTGGAAGCAGCTGAGAACCCTGAGATCTCACTTGGTGACCTCCCTCCAGCAAGGGCACACGATCCATGCTCTGCCAGACCCACATGCACAGATTGGGGGCCAAGGCACAGTCCCAGGTTCCACAGCAGGATTCTGGGAGTAATGTCCAAAGATTTGGCCCTGAAAATGAAAATGATTATGTAGATTTTTTTGTAAATCTCTGAGGTACCCAGTATCCTTTTAACAAGCTCTATTTCTGAGCATATCTGCTGAAGTTGGTTCCTGAGCTTTCGAACTAAGAAGCCAGATTGCTAGAGTATGAAAATAGTAACATGCTATGCAATGATGAAATCACCCAGTCTTCTAAGGTGAAACAGTACCATTTACATGTAACCTCAATGAACAACCTGGAATTTTTTTCTTGGAATTTATGTATTTTTTTTTTGGTCGGGGGGTGTCAGGGACAGAATTTCTCTCTTGCTGCCCAAGCTGGAGTGCAATGGCATGATCTCAGCTCACTGCAACCTCCACCTCCTGGGTTCAAGTGATTCTCCTGCCTCAGCCTCCTGAGTAGCTGGGATTACAGACATGCACCACCATGCCCAGTTAATTTTTTTTATATTTTAAGTAAAGATGGGGTTTCCCCATGTTGGCCAGGCTGGCCTCGAACTCCTGACCTCAGGTGATCCATCTGCCTCTGCCTCCCAAAGTGCTGAGATTACAGACATGAGCCACCATGCCTGGCTGAAATTTATATTTTCTAAAGATGTAGGTATGAATGTGTCACCTATGCCAAATAAGATATATGGACTGGATGACAATGATTGGAAGCAAAATTGTTATAAAATTTTAAAATGCTAACAAGACTTTCGAAAACAGCCCCATTAAGCTGATGTTCTTCCTTCTCGCTGAAATCTCTCAGAAACAGCAAGAAAATCAAACATCACCTTGCTCAGAGCTAGGATTTAGCTGAAACGCCAAACCAAAAAATAGGTGAAGTATAAAAAGCAGAAAAATTTAGCAGGAGTGTAGGCGAAAACATAAAGTGCCCATGGCTACAGGGACCAGAAAGAGTTGACAAGGTACGTGTATCCAAGACAGAACCAAAAGCCTTAACCTAAGACCAAATCCCTTTTGAATGTAAAAGAAATGCATTATCATTGTTCAATTCCCACCTATGAGTGAGATCTTGCGGTGTTTGGTTTTCTGTCCTTGCAGCACACCAACATGACACATGTATAGATATGTAACAAACCTGCACATTGTGCACATGTACCATAGAAATTAAAGTATAATAATAATAATTTTTTTTAAAAAAAGAAGATATATTCAGACTAAAAAAAAGAAAAGAAAAGAAATGCATTATCTTCCTTGTACTTAGTTTAGGTCTGAGAAACAGTGGGTTGGGCAATCTCAAAGGAAGGGAAAACACATTTGCAACAAGCATCCCAGGCCATATGGCTGGGTGGGAAAGACCAGAACCTCAGGTGGCTGCTCTGCCAGGTGGAAGGAGTCGGCACTGAGGGCTGCACACACATCGACAACAGCAGTCCTGGGTGCAACACTGGCTCTCCGCCTTCGAACCGCCAACAACCACTACTCCATGGAAAATGGCCTTACATAGAGATAAGTAATCAAAAATACAGTCAGGTGCCACATAATTCCAGCTGTTCAGGAGGCTGAGCCCAGGAGATCGAGGCTGCAGTGAGCCACGATTGCATCACTGCACTCCAGTCTGGACAGCGGAGCAAGACCTTGTTCCTAAAAAGAAAAAAAATTAAGAAAGAAAATATGTTTGTACAGCTGTACAATGTGTTTGTTTTAAGCTGTGTTATCACAAAAAAAGTCAAAAAGTTAAATTTAAAAGTTTACAAAGTAAAAGGGCTATAGTAAGCTAAAGTTAATTTATTATTGAAGAAAGAAAATATTTGTTATTAATTTAGCATAGCCTAAGTGTCCAATGTCTACAAAGTCTACAGTAGTGCACAGTAATTCCCCAGGACTTCACGTTTACTCACCACTCACTCACTGACGCACCCAGAGCAACTTCTAGTCATGCAAGATCCATTCATGGTAACTGCCCTATACAGGTATTCACATTTTTATCTTTTATACCATATTTATTTTTACTGTTTTCTTTTCTTTTCTTTTCTTTTCTTTTCTTTTTTTTCTGAGAGAGAGTCTCACTCTGTTGCCCAGGCTAGAGTACAGTGGCGCCATCTCAACTCACTGCAATCTCTGCCTCCCAGGTTCAAGCAATTGTCTTGTCTCAGTCTCCCAAGTAGCTGGGACTACAGCCGCCTGCCACCACACTGGGCTAATTTTCATAGTTTTAGTAGAAATGGAGTTTCACCATATTGGTCAGGCTGGTCTCAAACTCCTGACCTCAGGTGATCCACCCACCTCAGCTTCCCAAAGTGCTGGAATTACAGCCGTGAGCCACCAGGCCCGGCCTACTGTCTGTTTTCTATGTTTAGCCAAGTCTAGATAAACAAACGCTGCTACGTTACAATTGCCCACAGTACTCTCAGTACAGTCGCATGCTGTGCAGGTTTGTAGCCTGGGAGCAACAGGCTATCCCATATAGCCTAGTTGTGTAGTAGTCTATGCCAGCTAAGTTGTATAAGGACACTCTTTGCATGATGATGAAATTGCCTGAGGCTGCATTTCTCAAAACATATCCACATTGTTAAGTGACACATGACTGCAGTTGGGTATTAGATAAGGTATTAAAGTTATCTCATATTTTAGTTATTTTAATGCAGGTATTGAAATAGCTAAAAAAATGAAAAATGTCACAGAAAAACAAATGGCAGATACATATCATTCATTAGAAAATATATCACTCTTGAGCAGCAGAATACAGATACCAAATTTTACTTTATAAATTACTAAAGCATAATGTAGTCACTGCCAGTATAAAACAAGAGTAGAAAGTAGATACAAGAGCTCAACACAAATAAAGATAGAGGAGATAAACCATGAGCTAGCAGGAGCCAGGAAAGGGTGTACATACAACATGAAGATAGTAGTACAAAAGTAGTACAAAATACTTCACATATCATGCATGTAGACTTTCTTCCACACAAATTCTCTGGGGTCCACTGAGGGATATACCATAGCTCCACACTTGCCCACAGACTCTGCATGCAATATTTTCCTTCCCTAAGAACTGTCTAATGCATACGTGTACTGTGGCTGCCAAATTGAACACTCTCTGTAAATTCCACAGGGTTTGTCTTCTATTTGAGTTCTTTTATGCCAAATAAAGTGAATGCTCTGAGAGGTTTCTCACTTTCATTATTTCTACATGGCTTCTCACTCTTTACTCTTCTGATAACTGTTTAAGTTATGCTCCAATCTGTGAACACATTGATTATGAGTAGGAAGACAAGATGCACAAACTCTTTTCCTCCACCTCACTGTCTTCCCAGCTCTCTGCTGAGTTGGCTCTTCCGTCTGGATGAATGCCACTTCCTTCATGTGTGTCTCTTGGTTTGCCTTGTTCTTCTCCAACCGATCCTTACAGCAACAACTTCTCCATATGGAGATAGAAAAGCCCGTCCCTGACAGCCTCTCTAGCTTCACTCCACAGGATGGATCTTCATCAGAAAAGTCCTACATTGAGTCTCAAAGAGATAATTGCACACCCATGTTCACAGCAGCAATCTTCAAAACAGCAAAAAGGTGGAAGCAATCCAAGTGTCCATTGTCAGAGGAATGGATTAACAAAATATAGTGTATGAACACAACAGAATATTAAATATTCAGCTTTAAAAGTGATGGAAACGCTGACACATGCTACAACATGGATGAACCCTGAAAACTGTGCTAAGTGAATAAACCAGTCACTGAAGGGCAAACACCATATGATTCCACTTATATGAGGTCCTTAGAGTGGTCAGATTCAGAAAGTAAAATGGTGGTTGCTAGGGGGACTGGTGGGAGGAGAAATGGGAGTTAGTGTTTAATGGGGAGAGAGTTTCAGTTTGGGAAGAGAAAAAAGTTCTGGAGACGGATGGCGATGATAGTTGCACACTGAGCTGTACACTTAACAATGGTTAAAATGAAAAATTTTGTTATGTGTATTTTACTACAACTGAAAAGGTTTTGAATTTTTTAAAAATGCCTTATGTTGAAGTTGACTTTCCTCATGCAGGCAAGGCTCCAAATCTGTTGCCTTGAAAACATTATTTGACTCTTCATGGTTTATCCTCTTGACCCAGCTAAGAGATGGTATCTGGCTTGGGAATACCCTGGGACGGGATGGCCAGTGCAGCAGCGACTACTTCAACCTGACAAGCTCTCCAGGTAGGGCTGTCCGTGAGTCACACAATTAGGTGGTGTCAGGAGACAACCTGGGCTTCCCAGGCCCACAGCCCTGGACTGTGCTTCTCCCCAAGATGTACACTCAGATATGCGTTCATGTGCACAGAAACTTCTGGTCGCACTCTCTAGGAACCCTGGGCAGTGTTCTGCTGAGCCTTAACACTCTCTCCTGGGTGCAGAGGGTGCTGAGGACTGGAGGTGTTGGGAGGAGGGCCCTGAGCAGCACTATACATCTGTTTTATAATCTGTTTTTCTGCTTAATATGCTATTGTAACTATCGTTCTGCGCCTCTAAGTAGTCTTCTATAACATTTCTTAATGGTTGCATAGCATTCCCTTGTATGAATGCAAAATAGATGATTTAATCAATTCTCTTTTTTTTCAGATTGTGGTTGTTTCAAAGTTTTTGCTATTATAATTGCCCCTACAGGGAACACACTTGGAGCTGAATCTTTACTCACTTAATTATTACCTTGGAATAAATTACTACGACTCGAATTGTTGGTTCAAAAGGTATGTGCATTTTAAAGGCTTTTGATACAGATTGCAAATTGCCTTCTCAGAAATATTCCATGAATGTGCACTCAGACCAGCAGGGTGTTCGAGTACCCATTCCTTACACACCCCCAACACTGGGTTCTATCTCTTTTGTGCCTCATCTCTTGCCAATTGCACTAGTTGTTGTTTTTCTTTAAGTATCTTATTGTTGTTTGCATTTGCATTTCTATGATCGCTGGTAATGTTGGGCACTTGTCATAGATTTATTAGCCACTTGCAGTTCCAAGTCTTTTGTCTGCGTCCTTTGTCCTTTTTCCCCATAGAGGCACCCAGCTTCTTAATGACTGATAAAAGCTCTGAGTGTACCTGCTTTCCTGAGCGGGGCCCAGCTGCGCTCGGCACCCTCTCTGGTTGCTATGCAGATGTGCCAGTGGCGGGCCCAGTCGCCATGGCCACAGATGCCCGGGTCTCAGCGAGGAGCAGCGTTGGGAGAGGTTGCCATGGCGATGCTACCCAAGCGGGGCCTGGCTCCCCTCCTACTCCGCAGAGGCTGGGCTGTGGGGCTGTGCACCCAGGCAGAGGCTTCTCAGGCTGCAGAAAAGGAGGTGAGGAAGGTTGCACCCACTGTGCGCCTGGCAGCGCCCTGACTCAAGGAGTCAGAAGTTTGAATATTTCATCCCCAAATGTGCAGATGCATGATAAGATTAAAAGACAAAGCCGCTCATCGCAAAACTGAAAAGTTACGTCTCATGGCCACACCAGACAATTCGCTAAATGAACATTTTTGTTAATAATATTGCAATTATCTTGTGATTTGTACAGTTGTGGTGCATTATTTGTTTACAGAACTTACTTGTTAAAGTAACCACTTAAAATATAGACCAATTCTTTAAACCATTGAGACATGCCTTTATTTTTTAGTATGCCAAGATCCTCCAAATAAATAAATACATGGGAGGTGCCAGGGCTTCCTGCTTCTCCCATTCTTGGGGATGGTCTGGCACCCCATCTCGCAGGCTGCATCATGGCCCCCAAATTTACACACTGAACTCTATGCCCAGTACCTCAGAATGGGACTGCACTTGGAGATGCAGTAGTTCCCACTTCTCTGCTGTTTTGCTTTCTGAAATTTTAGTTACCTACAGTCAATCACCTCTGAGAATATTAAACGGAAAATGCCGCAGCCTGGGCAACATAGTGAGACCCCATCTCTACAAAAAGTTTAAAATCTGAAAACTTGCCTGGCATGGTGGCATGTGCCTGTGGTCCCAGCTACTCAGAAGACAGAGGCAGGAGGATGGCTTGAGCCCAGGAGGATCACTTAAGCCTGGGTGACAGAGCATGACCCTGTCTCAAACAAAAAACAAAAGGAAGAAAGAAAATTCCAGAAACAAACTATTCATAAGTTTGAAATTGCACACCATTCGGAGTAGACTGAAAAATCCCACTGAGCGCTGTTCCATCCAGCTTGGGTGTGAATCATCCCACTGTCCAGCGTCTTTATGCTGGACCCCCAACTCCCCTATCTGTGAGTCGTCAACATCGTCTGCTCCTGACATCCAGCCTGCAGTGTCATCACGGCTCAGTGGCCCAGGACAATCACAGCAGGTGACCCTCCCTCTCATGTATGTGTCATCAGAAGGTCGGCAGCACCCTGACACTATGTCACAGTGCCCATGTCACTCACTCACAAAGGCATTGTGTTATCTCACAGCCTCACAGAAAGGGTGAGTGTAGCACAATAGGGCGTTTGGAGTGAGAGAAGCCACACTCCCATAACCCTTACGACAGTATGTCCGTATTACTGCTCTGTTGTATTAGTGGCTGCTACTGTTAGTCGCTCACTGTGCCTAATTCATAAATTAAACTTTATCATAGGTGTGTACGTGTGGGAAAAGTTCAGTACTATCCACGGTCTCCAACATCCACTGGGCTGGGGGTCTTGGAGCATGCTCTTGCAGATCGGGGGACTCCTGCAGAGTCAATAAAGAGTACTTAAGTTAAAACGAGTGGCTCATAACCCAATATAACTGGTGTTCTTGTAAGAAGAGATCTGGACACAGACGCACAAAGGTGAAGTCTATGCGTCACCCAGAGGTGAAGACTTGGGAGGAAGAGACAGCCACCTGCAAGCCAAGGAGAGAAAGACCTCAGAAGAAATTGCACGGACACGCTCCCCCAATGCACACACCACCCAAGAAACAACCTCGGGCACTTCGTAGGAGGTGGGAAGCCAGCCCCATCCCTTTGATTACAGCTGGGCAAACTGAGACTGACACTGCTGTATCTCCTTGGGGCAGCTGGAAGGAATAGCTCCCTTCAAACACCCTCCTAGCTCTGGGCCGTCCCTCACAGGCCCAAGTTCTTTCTGCCCTGGATTGGGGTGATTTATATCTTCTTCATGTATTTATTTATTCATTCCATTATCTAACTTATATTTATTGAACACCTACTATGTGCCAGGCACTGGGCTAGGCGCTGGGGAGACAGTGGTGAGCAGGACAGACAAGATCCCTGCC
Source organism: Piliocolobus tephrosceles (assembly GCF_002776525.5). Taxonomy (NCBI): domain Eukaryota; kingdom Metazoa; phylum Chordata; class Mammalia; order Primates; family Cercopithecidae; genus Piliocolobus; species Piliocolobus tephrosceles. The sequence continues at coordinate 43,448,859 of NC_045435.1, forward strand.
CTCACGGAGCTCATGTGCTAGTGGGGACAGAGTGTGCGCATGAATTCTAATGAAGAAGATCATTTAGAGAGGGGCTCCGGAATGCCAGGGGCTAGCAAGACAGTTACAAGGGACCAGAAGGACTAGAGCAGGGGGACAATGTCAAAAGGGTGATCAGGGAAGGTGACATTTCAGTGGGACTCAAGTGACAGGGAGCAGACCATGTATGAATGCTGGAGGAGGTGTGCTCCCAGGGAAAGGAGCTGCGCATGGACATAGCTGCATCTGGAGACAGCGTGGGCACCAGAGGAGCGGTGAAGAGGGCAGTGTGGCCGGAGCACACCTAGCAGAGTGAAGAGGAGGGTAAGATGGGGCCCCGGAGTTGTGAAGGAGGACCTTGTCTTGAACTGTCCTTAGGGGCAATGTGCCAGGGGAGGATCCAGCCTCCAGGCTCCTCCTCTGCCAGCCCCATCCATCCCTGAGCAGTTGCCTGGCAGGCAGCAAGGAACATGAGGAACCACATGGATTCTGGAGACAGAACTAAACTGGAATCACAGCTCTGAACCCCAAGCTATGTGACCTTGATAGTGTCATTTTGTAGAAGACACTGTCCTATGCAGCCCAGACCCCTCCTTCTGGACCAAGGTATTTGGGAGTGTTGAACGCTGAAGGCTGACAGCTGCGTCCCTGGGTAGTGCCCTTGGATAGTAGCAGCCACTTCGCCCAAGGTCACATCCCTCCTGGGGAGGAAGGGGGCTTTAGGGGTAGGCATCCCACATCCAATGTCTGGCTGATGGGGGGGTACAGAGTCCTGGCTCCTTAATTAGAAATCAAGAACCACTCTGAAGGGCCGTTCAGGTGGGAATGGCTGAGGCTTCTGTTGCATCTTCATTGCTGCTCAACTTCTCCCTCTGCCCAGTCCTCCTTCCCTCACTCCCTCACCAGCATCGAGCCTGAGCCTACTCCCTAATAAACTTCCTGAATGCAAATCTTCATCTCACAGTTTGTTTCCCTGGGAACCAGACCTAGGACACACTTCGTTTCTCTGAAACTCAGTTTCTGCAGATGTACAACTCAGTTTCTGCAGATTTACTGAGTTCTAAAGATCAAAAGCAATGATGTATGCAAAGCTCCTGGCCCAGGACATGGTAAGTCTTCAATAAATGTCACTTGTTCTCTTTTCTGGCCTCTCTGTGCCATTTGGTCTCACGCATATGTGTATTTCCCATTGAGCTCAAGCCAAGGCCTTATACGGGGTGGATGCCCGGTGTGTTCTGAATTGAGTCAATACACAATATATGATAAGCATTGCACTTGCCACATTTATTAGAAGATGAAGTGGAAATGGTTCACTGTCCCCCAGTATCCATGCTCAACTTCTCTCATAGAAATAAAACTCCAGACTTTTAGCTAGGTACACTTCGTCCCAGAATGAAGACTACAGCCTTCCCTGCAGCTAGGTACGCCCATCCATTTAAATGCTGGCCAGTGAAACATGAGCAGAAATGATGTGTGCAACTTCAAATGTGTCCTTAAAAAGAAAGGTCATGCTTTGCTCTTCCCACTAGCAAGAATGCAGATGTGATGACTGGAGCTAGAGCAGCCACATTGGACCACAGAATAGCAGGCCAACTGTGAAGCCAGCAGACGTACCCTGGGCTGGATGCTCACTGGCCGTGCCTTTCAGGGCCTAGTGCAACAAATCTCTCAACTCACAGAGCCTCAGTGTTTACATATGTGAAATGAGACAGAAATTCTAAGTGAGACCATATACCGTGGAATCTCATTTTACCCAACAGTTCTATTTTACAGGGGAGAAAAATTCCCTTAGAACTGAAGGGCCTGGACTCTTGGGAATATGGAATTTCAAATTAACTCCTTCTTAATTAACTCATTTTCTTTTTATTTATCTTTGTGGTGTGACCTTCCTTTCCTGGGGATGGTCCAGATCTAGCAGGTCCAGGGGAAATGCTAACGAATAAAGAAGCAGATCTCTCCCTGTCAAAGAGGCCACTGAGTTCATGTAAGTTAAAATGTGGGCCTGGCAGGTCTCCAGCAAGGCACATGAGAGGTCCAGAGGCACTCATAATGCTTATATGCTTGTTGTTCTGTGATGATTTAAAATGCCCTCAGAGCTGCAGGCACCATAGTGGTCTGGAGAGGTGCAGGTGAACCAGGAGCTGTGCAGCCTCTGCATACAGAAGAAGAGGGGGCTTTTCCTATAGATACTGGTCAACGATGGAGAGGTTTCCATGAGCTCACTTGTCTTTGAAGTTAATTTTAAAAAAAGTTTCCATGAGCACAGCAAAGGGGCATCCTCCACCCTGGCCTAGATGAAGTGGAGGGTTTTGGGGGAAATTGGGAAGAAGAGTTTTAGAGCACAACTCATGAATGCTTAGAAGTAGTGTGGATTGGCTGTGGGTACTGGTGGATCCAAGGACTGGCTTTCCTCTCTGGCCTGTCTCCAGACCTCAGCCCAGCCCCATCCCAGCTGCCTGGCCTCCAGACCCTGCCCACCCTCTGGGATCCAAGGAACCTCTCCTGAGAGCTTGGCTTTCTGCTCTATGCACCCAGGGTATCACCCAAGGTCATTTTTAGACTTTTCACAAGAATTGGACAATTAGAGCAGACAAGCAGTATGAATAGCAGCTGTGCACAGCTCAGAATCCTGAAGGAGGCTGGGGTAGAGGATGGTGTAGTGTGCAGTTTCAAAGGGCTTTACCCACTGGAACTTCTGCAACCAGAAAGATGGAAGAAGCCAAGGTACTTTTTCTTATTTCCCCCCACCAAATACAGCTAAAAGTCAGGGGTATTCTGTGTAGAATGAATACTACAAGGCCCTAAAAGGTGCAGAGAAGCACCAGCCAGGGGCCTCAGGACCCAGCAACAGCATGGTGATGAGTTCCATCTTTCTTTTTGCTTCATGTATGCCAAACTGGGTGCTAAAGAGTCAGCAACCTAGAAACACCAACGGGCTCAGAAAACAATCCCCCGGAAAAACCCGCTCCCTCTAGCCAGGCAAGGGGCATTCTAGAAAACTTTAGATGATAACTGACCTATGCCATCAGACCACACAGGAAAGATGAGGCCCCACCCCACCCTAGCCAGCAGAGACTGTGGAGGGAGCCTAGACCTCCACCCTCACCCAGGTGTACTGACTGAGGTGCCGCCCCTCCTTGGGAAGGTATTGGAGAAGCCCAGCTGGGGGCGGAGACGTCCACCGTAGCCAGGCCACAGAGGAGGCTGCTGAGATAGAGGTTTAAATAAGGCCAGGAGCCCCATCACATAACCCCCATATCCACATTTCAATCGCAAATCACATCAGGATCCAGGAAAACACCGACCCTGATGAGAAGAGACGCAGAGACTAACCCGGGATGACACAAACGGCAGCATCATCTGAACAGTTTGAAGCTACCGTCACAAAAATGCTCGACGGCAAACACAATGGAATCAAGTGAGAAAATAGAAAATCTCTGCAGAGAAACAAGCCACAAAGAGGAATCAAATGGGAATTCAGGGTTGAAAACGCAACAGCCAAAATTAACTCAGTGGATGGCTCAACGCCAGAACAGAGAGGACGGAGGGAAGAGTCAGTGAACCTAAAGATAAAATAATAGAATTTACTCAATTTGAACAACAAAGCAAAAAACAGACTTAGATAGAAATGAGCAGAATCTCGGGTATGTGTATTTTGGCCTATATACATTTTGTTCTATATTTTGGTCTTTCTATAACAAAAGACCTAGCATTTGTGTCATGAGAGACCCAGAAAGAAAGAAAGATGAGGTGGAGCTGAAAAGATTTTCAAGGAAATAATGGTTAGAAATTTCCCAAATTTGGCAAAAGACATAAATTTACAGATTCAGGATCCTGAAGCAAACACCAAATGGCATCAATCGAAGAAAACCTATGCTAAGACACCTTCTATTGGGACTTCAGAAAATTAAAGACAAAGACAAAAATCTTGAAAGTGGCAAGAAAGAAACAACATCTTGGCCAGGCGCCATGGCTCACGCCTGTACTCCCAGCACTTTGGGAGGCCGAGGCAGGCAGATCACTTGAGGTCAGGAGTTCAAGACCAGCCTGGCCAACATGGCAAAACCTCGTCTCTACTAAAAATACAAAAATTAGCCAGGTGTGATGGCCCATGCCTGTAATCCCAGCTACTACAGAGGCTGAGGCAAGAGAATCATTTGAACCTGACAGGCAGAGGTTGCAGTGAGCCGAGATCGTACCACTGCAATCCAGCCTGGGTGACAGAGAGAGACTCCACCTCAAAATAAATAAATAAATAAATAAAAATAAACAGGCTGGGCACGGTGGCTCACGCCTGTAATCCCAACAGTTTGGGAGGCCGAGGTGGGTGGATGACACAAGGTCAAGAGATCGAGACCAACCTGGCGAATACGGTGAAATCCCATCTCTACTAAAAACACAAAAAATTAGCCAGGTGTGGTACCACGCGCCTGTAGTCCCAGCTACTTGGGAGGCTGAGAGAATCACTTCAACCCAGGAGGCAGAAGTTGCAGTGAGCCGAGATCACACCACTGCACTCCAGCCTGGGCGACAGAGTGAGAAAAAAAAGAAACAGCATCTTACCCTTAAGGGAAAACCATTTTAATGACAGCAGATTTCTCACTGAAACCATGGAGACCAAAAGGAAGTGGCACAGCACTTTTCAAGAGCTGAAAGAAAAGAACTCTCAGCCCAGAATCTTACATCCAGTGAAAATATCCTTCAGAAATCAAGAGGAAATCAAGACATCTTCAGAAGAAGAAGAAAAAAAAAAAAAAAAAACAGAGACTTTGTCACCAGCAGACCTACCCAAAAGAAATGATTAAAGGAAGTTTGCCAAACAAATAAAATGACAAAAGAAGGAATCTCAAAGTGCAAGGAAGGAAGAACACAGTCAACAAAATATACATAGATACAATAGACCTTATCTCTTGAGTTTTCTAAATTATGCTTGATAATTGGAGCAAAAATTATAACACTGAATGATATGATTGCCAATGTATGTAGAGGAAATATTAAAGAGAATTATATTATAACAGGGGAGAGAATAGGGAACATGAAGGACTTAGGCTTATCCACTTCACCACAACTAATAAAATGTCAACATCAGTTAACTGTGATAAGTTATAAATGTATAATCTAATACCTGGAATGACCACTAAAAAATCTGCACAAAGAGATGCTCTCAAATGCACTATATACAAACCAAAATAGAATTTGGCGGTCCTGTGTTCAGAGCTGAGACAGAACCCAGTGAGGTGTCAGAGTGGGTCATAAGCCTAGGGCTGGCCTGTCCACCCAGTTTCAGCCAAGGGTTGTGGAGAGGGAGGGCGCTGTGCAGGCTGGGAAAAGGTGGAGACAAAAGAGGCATCTTCCTTAAAAATGCAGGGAGGCACTCACTGCCAGGCCTGTGGGTGGCCTCTAAGAGGCTGAGCCTCATGGAGGACAGGCAGCCAGTTCTAGGCAGTGTGGCAAGCCAGGGGCAAACTGGAACTGGAACTTGGGATTCTGAGGTCACCCTCTCAGGGCGTAGGAGTTTGCATGTCCCTAGTTAAATACAGAGACCCAGCCAGGGGCAGGGTCTGGCCTTTAGGTCACTGTGAGGAATTGAATGGGGAAACTGAGGCTGGAGCACAAAGTAATGGATTGGACTAGCACTGCACAGTGGTGGTGGGTGTAGCGGAGATGCAGTAGCTTTGTGGCCCTGGGTGAAAGGACCTCCAAGGTCACACCAGACACGGGGCTGAAGGACCAGGGGCAGATCACATTTCCAGAGGCAGCCACAGAGCACCTCCCATCCCACAGACTCTTTTGCAATGTGACTGTCTTAGTCCATTTTGTGTTGTTATGAAACAGTACCTGAGGCTGGGTCATTGATAAAGAAAAGAGGGTCCTTTAGCTAGCCATTGTGCAGACTAGGAAGTTCGAGGGCATGGCCCTGGCTTCTGTTGAGGGCTTTCATGCTGCTTCATAACATGGCCAGCCAGGGTCAAAGGGAAAGTGGGCAAGTGTGAAGAGAGATAAACTGAGAGGTGTATGGCTTTATAACAACCCACTCTCGAGAGAACTACTATTCCCATTAGAATTCATCCAGCCTCATCAGAGTGAGAACTTACTCACGACCTAGAACAGCACCAACCACTTATGAGGGAAATGAATACTCCCCACTAGGCCCCACCTCCCACCACAACCACACTGGAGATCCCATTTCAACATGAGCTTTGGGGACAAACAGACCGCAGCATTGACTTTGTCTTGTCCCTTCCGAAGGGTGGCCTCTAACTTCCCCGCCCCCATGCCCCTAGCCTTGAACCTGACCTGGCCTTGGTGATTTATTTTGCATTGGCAAAACATTGTAGGAATGAGGTCAGAAGAATGAGGTCCCTAGGAACACTGGTCCTCAGGATGCTTCTCCAGAGCCCAGCCTGCCATGCTGTGAGGAGGGGCGAGCCACCCAGAGAGGCTATGTCAGCTTTCACTCAAGCCCCGGAGCTAGGTTTGGTGTGAGGAAGCCTCTAGGTCCCTCCAGCCCCCAGTAGCCTGAGTCACCAGGGTTACCATCCAGCCTTCAGTCTCCCCAGCTTTCTGGGACAAGCGGAGCAGAGGGGAAGCACCCTGATGCACTCTGGCTGAATTCCTGACCCACAGACTTGGAGAGCAGGAGAAAATGGCTGCTGTTTTAGGCCTCTAGGCTTGGAGTGGTTTGTCACCCAGGCACCTAGAACAGAGTTCCCCTCCTGTTCACCCCATTCCCACCTGGGCCAAAAGACTTCCCTACTTTTTTTTTTTTTTTTTTTTTTTTTGAGACAAAGTCTCACTCCGTCACCCAGGCTGGAGTGCAGTCGCGTGATCTCAGCTCACTGCAACCTCCGTCTCCCGGGTTCAAGTGATTCTTGTGCTTCAGCCTCCTGAGTAGCTAAGGCTCCCCTACATTTAAGTGGGCAGGGGGCTGGAGGGGTTGGAGGCCCAGGACAGAGGAGGCAGTTTGTCTGCCTCAGCACCGGGCCTGCAGGATCTGGGAAAAAGACACGGGCTCAAGGTCCCTCCGCCCCAACTGACTGCCACCTGGGCCAGTGTCCTCCCCTCCTGGGCCCCCTGTACCTTCATCTGTCACACAGGGGTGATGAGGCAGAGAACATGCCCAGCACACACTTGAGGCCACTGTGCACAAGCGGGCTCCTGCTTTTCTTTATATAGCTGCTATCAGGCTTGTACTGCCTGGTCTGTAGACAGCCCGCAGGGGCACCTCAGAAGAGGTAGGGCCATGCACTTTCTAAGCCTCAGCTTTCTGCTTCTCCAAGTGAAGAAGCACTGTGTGGGGTGTCTGACGCCGACCCCTCTGTGTCTCACCTTCTCCCTTGCCCTTGAATTGTCTTCCTCCCCCATCACCTGACAACACTACTCTGGCCTGGCTTGACCCCAGCTTCCTCCCTTGCCCCGGCAACCCTCTCTCCCAAAGACACCACCGAGACTTTAGAACTTCACAGCTGACCTCACTGCATCTGCCCAGCACTCTTCACATGCCACGGTCAAGGTCGCCTGTGACCTGGCCTGGCTGCCTCTCTCCCTGTCTCCTGATCCCCGCCCTGTGAAGCCTTGCCCTGCTGGAACTCCAGACAAAATCGACGGACAGTGGAGAATCCTGGCAGATGCCGCCTCCACCGGTGATGGAGGTGAAGGGCCCCGGAAAGCAGTGGTGCTGGTGCATGAACCGCCATGTGGTGTGATGAGGGGCACCTCCTCTCTGTGGTCCTCCCCCGCAGGATGCCAGTGTCATCACAAGGAAGCCTCAGAAAAGCCCCAGGGGAGGCCCATCCTGTGGACTAACTGGACAATGCCCTTCCAGAGTGACCAGGTCACAAAAGATGAGGAAAGGCTGGAGGGGACCGAGGAGACAAGATGACCACACACGAAATGGATCCTGGATTATTTCCTGAAACAGTAAAAGATCATCAGTGGAAATGCTGGAGACATCTGAACTCTAGTTCACTGTAGCATAGCAACAGTTATTCCTTAGTTCTGACAGTTGTACCCCGGTTACGTGAGTGTTAACATACAGGACAGGAATTCTCTGCACCACCTTTCAGTTCTTCAGTAAATCTAAAATTATTTCAAAATAAAAGGTCTAAAAACCCTAGTTGCTTAAAAATTCCTATTGTGTCTCCCACTGTAACTGTATGCATAATCATTGTAATAACTCAAATCAGCAGAGACACACAATGGTGACAGTGCCGGCCTCCCTTCAAGAGAAGCTGGCGTAACGCATGTGCCTCCAGGTCCCATGCATGTGTTAACACATATCATAACTCGATTTTGTTTTTCTCATAAATGGGATATAAAGCACACTGTGTCCTGCCACTTGCTTTTTCTCCTGTTACTCCCAATGGGGCGTCTTCCAGGTGGGACCTGTGTTCACGGCCGTGGATGTAAACCATATTTCAAGCAGGCTTCTGGGTGAGTTGTAATTTCTGTGTCCGACTCCTCATCAGGGCCGATTCCACAGACGCTGTATTTATCTAGTACTGTGCACCATGAGTGGCTCCTTCCAGGAGTGAAGAAAACTGCCGAGTTACCATTTCTTGTTCTAAGCTCTTGCTTCCATTATCTTCAAAACACATTTCCTTCACATGAAACTTCTTAAGCCATTTGCTCATTTTGTTAGGGTTAGTTTAATTAAAACCAGAGACTATAATCCACAAATCCACCTAACCAGGAAGTTCACTGAAACAGAATAGACCTGTGTGGGCTCCTCTATGCTTCAGGGCTCCCCTTGCTGCGAGGGGACGCGACTGTCCCAGCACCAGGGCCTCCAGAGGGCCTCCAGAGGGCGGTGCTGTCTTTACAGTATGCATTAATCAAGCTGATTTCTTTCTTGTTGTGGAGTAACACGTATACAAACTAGAAGTTCTAATGTTTTCTTCTCACACCCTGTGGTATGCATAGAAGTTCCAGCATATTTTTTGCAGCATATTCACCAGTGTCTTGGCCTGCATGAAGGGTTGGTGCTCCATTTTGGGGACCCCTGGGCCGGGTCCTCTGCCATCCTTCACAAGGCTAACTTGTCCTCCAGGTTCTGGAGACTCGCCTACCCCCAAGGAAGAGAGGCAGAGAACATGCACAGCATACACTCGAGCCTGACTCCCCAGCTGCATCAGGATCCCCCGATGCTCTGGTCACAGCCACCTTCCTCCCTTTGGTCGAACATGCTGCTGACCATACCAGTGGGTGCAAGCGACCCCCTGAAGCCTCTGAGGGCAAGCTCCTGCTCTCTGTGCTAACGCTGCCCAAACAGGCAAGTGCTGGAGGTGCTGAGGATGCACGGTGGAGGAAGGAATGGGAGAAGAGTTTAGATCTGCTCTGAACACAGGAGGAGAAGGCCTGCTCCCCTCTCTCACCACAGCCCACCACACCCCAGAACACAGCTACGCCTGCTGTGCATCTCACACCTGCCCCTCCTGCCCTCCCCACACTCAGCCACCTGTTGGAAACCTGTGGCCCCTGCTTCCCAGCTTCCCCTCTAGACACCCCTGAACCCCCAGGACTCACGGCACGTCCCTGCTTAGATGCTGTCCATGGTTCCCCCATTGCATTTAAAGGCTACTCCTGCCCAGGCACGAGGCTCACTGTTGGCCCTGGCTAGCTGCTCCCCCACCATCCTGCACTGGGCCTCCTCGCCCTTTTTGTTCTTGGAACCTTGGCACAGGCTTGGGATGCTCCCCAGCTCTACGCAGCCACTCTGCTCCATGTCCCCTGGAACCTAGGCAGGGCCTCCTGCCGTGAGCCTCATGTGTTTCTCTTCTCTTTAAAGGCCACAGTGTCCCCACACACCCAGTGGGTGTTTGCTAAAGGCGGGCACACAGGAGCAAAGGGAAGGAGAGAAGACCAGCACGCCCCACCCCAGGAGGTGAGGCAGTGGGCAAGGCCCCAGGCTCTGGGCTGAAGGCGGCTACTGCAATCCTAGCTGACACCAAGGACCAGGTGGGGTGGGGGTGAACAGCATACCTGGTTGGGCACAAGGGTGTGGACAGGGCTGGAAGCCACTGTCCCTGTGTGTCCTGCTTTCCCTCCCTGGGAGGTCCCTTGGGCATCTCAGCCTAGTGAGGCACCTTCTTCCCTCTGAGGGCTGGCATGTGACAAAGAGAGGGTGGCGTTGGGCGGCACCTGTGCCTGCGTCTGTGTGAATCAGATCTGCTGCCTGTTGTCATGAGCTTTGTGTCTGCCTGGATTTGTGCGGGGGTGTGTGTGTTTGTGTACCAGCGTGTGATTGTTTTGGTTTGCTGTGATGAGTGTGGGTGTGTTTCTGTGGGGGCCATGAGTGCTCTGTGGGGGTGTCTGCTGTGGGAGTGGGTCCGTGTCCCCATGTGCCTGCGGAGCTGTGTGTAGGTGTCTGTGTGCTCCATGAGCCTGCATGTTCCAGCTCCCCCCACCACAGGCCCGCCAGACCCTGCCCAGTTCCCCACTCTTCGCTCTCCGCAGTTCCCATCACCTAGCAACAGACAGAATCAGAGCAGTGGCCTCTGCAGACAAAGAAGGTGTCTCTAGGAGGGAAGAGCTGGGAGGTGGGAAGTGGGGGAGGGGCCCCAGACCAGGCCCAGAGCAGATCCTTGCTCCTGGCCTCCACCGCAGAAGGTGGCTCACCCCTCCGCATGGCACAGGTCTCTCTCCATCCCCTCCACCCTGGCCTTCCTCCTCCTTGCAGGCCCCAGAAGCTGGAGAGGGCTGGTCGGGGTTGGGCTCACACAGTGGTGGAGCTCACAGAAGCGGACCCCACCCAAAAGGAGCCCAGGGTGGGCCTCAGCCAGGCAGGGGTGATGACACGGAGGCATGGGATGGACTCTGGGGACACGGAGGCCTGACCCTGAGTGCACTCAGGCGAGGGTGGGGGACACTCAGATCTGCCCCTCCCTGCAGGAACCTGCTTTCCCCACCCTGGAGGCCAGTGCCCAAGGGCGTTCCTGTGCAGCTGTGGGTGAAGGGTGGGCCATCCTGAGGGCTGGGAAGGGAACAGGCCCAGGTGCCTCCTTTGGCCCTCAACGCCCTGGAACCTGACCATTCCTGGGACTCCAGTCTCCCTGGCGCACCCCTGCTCTGTCCCCACACTCCAGCCATGCCGGTCAATGAGCCAGACTCTCTTGGTGTCTTTGCACCACCCTCCCCTGCCCAGCACACCCTTCCTCCAGGTTGCCATGGTGCTCACGCCATCGTTCCTGTGGTCATGCAGTTGCCACCACTTGGGCGAAGCTGGTCCTGGCCACTGTATGGCGGCTTTCCTCCCCCCAGGTGGGGGAGCACTCTGTCCCCCACCTCTGCGTTATCTCGCCTGAGGCACTTAGCTCACTCTAAGATGGTCCTAGTTACTCCCTGATTGTCTATCCTGTGACTCACCCATGATCTAATAATAAGCTCCATGATCTAATAATAACCAGATTCATTTAGCACTTACTATGTGCCAGGCACCGTTCTCAGCCCTTGATGTCTTCTAACTCATTTTACCCTTGTAGCAACCATACAATTTAAGAGCTACTGTCTCCAGTTAACATTTGGGGACACTGAGGCAAAGAGCGTGGCTGAATATTGTGCCCATGATGACAGAGGGACAGCCTATTTTGTTTGCTGCTGTATCCTTAGCATCTGGCACAGAGAAGGGGTCCTGGTACATTTCTAGAAAGAATGGAGGGGAGCAGAGTCTCCCCCAGCACCTAGGATTTGATGCCTCCCTGCCAGGAGCCCTTGCTATAGCATATGCTGGTGAGGGCTGAAGCGCTAGCTCACACCCCAGACTGGGGTAGGGATCCAATCTGGCTTTGAGGACATCATGCGGAGCCTCTGCTCTGGAGATGGGAACCTGCAGACAAAAGCCTCCTTATCTCAATCCTCTGAAAACAGTTTGACCAGGGAAACAGTGTTCATTCATGAATTTAAGAAAAAAAATTCCTGATCCCTACTTTTTGCCAACTTCAATGCTGATTTCTAGTGGTACCAAGAAAAATGCAACTGAGCCTCCATCCTCAAGGGGCTCACAGTCTTGTGGGGAGATAGAAAGTTAGTGGTCATTCAGATTGTGGTGAAATCTCCCAATGACTGTCTTCTATTCACATTTATTGATGTCCTGGAGCGGAGCTGCTGGGGAGGGGGTATAGGGAGTGGCAGGAGGCGAGATTAGACAGGGAGGGACATCTCTGAGTTCCCGGCCAGAGAACTAGAGGGCAAACAGAGGCCATTCATGGTCCCATGCAAGAGGAGTGACACGATCGCCTTTGTGCTTTCTAGCTGGCTCCCATGCAGGTGCAGGTGCAGGTGCACACACGCTGTGTTAGATCAGTGGGGCTAGGTGCACCTTACGAGGCCCCCAGTGGAAAAAGGGCAGGGAGACAGGGGCCTATACAACCATTGGAAGGGTTGGAACATCAAAAGTTGGGACTTGGGGTTTACTGCCAGCCTTCAGGGAAGTAGGATGTTACTGTTGCCTCCCAGGTCGGGAAACTGCTGAAAATTGCTGAAGATGTTCAAGGCTTTCTCTTGTTGTTGCACTCAATAAATATTTATAGAATGAATGAGTGAGTGTTCACAGACTCTCATATATATTTATATCACATGGAACTAGTTTTCCCCCAATTTAATAATTATTTATTAGAAAGGTGAATAAAATTATAAATAAAAACAATACCTTCACCATTAACTTTAAAACCTTCCAAATACAATTCTTTGTACTCTCTTGATCATTATTCTTATGAATACATAGAGATGCAATCAAAATAAAGAATATAATTTTACATCCTAACCTTCTTTGCTTAATTTTTAAATTTTGAAATAACCACAGATTTATAGGAAGTTGCAAAGATAATATAAAGAAGTCCTTTGTAGTCTTAATCCAGTTTCCCCCAATGGTAACATCTTATGTAGCTATTCAATACTGAAACCAGGACGTTGACATTGATACAACATGCATGTTGAATTCTGTCATTTTATCACGTGTGTAGATGCAGGCCTGCTGCAGATCCGAGTCCTGTGACCGGGGTCCTGCCCAAGGGTCCTGCTTCCCCAGGCATCCCAGAAGTAGAGCCTCCATCTCCACCAGAGACTGAGAGCAGACACCTGCCGGTTTATCTGTCCCTTCATGTAGCAGGTGACAGAGGTGCCAGGGGCATGGCAGGGGTACTCTGACACAGCACTGCCCCATGGAGCCCATGTCCCAGGGCAGAAGACCCAAGGCACACAGCCAGCCAGGTGAGAGAAGAAATGTCAAGTACAGAACACAACGAAGAAGAAAGCCGCTATGAAGGTGGCCCTGTCGCAGGCTAGGGTTGGGAAGAGACCCTGAGATGGAGGTGAACGTGCAGGACGTTACTTAGGGAGGGCTCTTGGGTTGACACTGTGGACAGAAAGGGCAAGAGGAGACAGGGCTGGCGGGGAGCTGCGATCAGCTGCAACAGAAGCCCCAGCAACGCAGGCGGAGGTTCTGAAGATTGATGGCCTTCCAGGGGGCCCCAGGGGAGCTGCTCTGGTTACTCACAGGGAGGGGCGTGACCTGAGTTGAGGCAGCTCTCTGCAGCTGGGCATGCTGGATCCCAGCGGGTAGGGCGGTTGGGGGGATTCCAAGCAGCCCCCACAGATGCTGTCCTAATTAGGAAGGCTTCTGTGATGCCTCATCTTCTGCATCAACTTGGCCAGTCCACGCTGCCCAGTTTCTGGTCAAACACCAGTCTAGACATTTCCACGAATGTATTTTTTAGATGGAAAAAATATTTAAGTCAATGGACCTTGAATAAAGCAGATTAGCCTCCATCATGTAGGTGGCCTCATCCGATCAGTCAGAGGCCTCAATAGAACCAAGACTGATCTCTGCCAAAGAGAGAATTCTTTCAGAAGACAGCCTTCGGACTTGAGCTTCGACGGCCACTCTTCCCTGGGCCTACTTGACAGACTTTGGGTGTCTCAGCCTCCACAGTCGTGTGAGCCAATTCCGTAAGATAAATCTCTCTCTTTCTCTCTCTCTCCCTGTCTGTCTCTCTCTCTCTCTCCAGGAAAGAACCTCAGGGTAGCTGGGAGCTTGGTATGTTCCAGGACAGCAGGGAGGCCAGAGCCACAGTCAGTGTGAGGGGGTCGGAGTGCACTGGGGCCTTCTGTGTGGGGGGGGCCTCATAAGGTGGCATAGACATGCACTTGTTCTGTGTGGACAGGGTTTGGGTGGGGGTGATGCTTCCTCTGTTCCCCGGGTAGAGACTCAATGGCTGGCGGTCTGGGGAAGGCAAGGAGGCCATGAGGGGGCTGCTGCTTTGGTCCAGGTGAGAGGTGACGCCACTATAGGGCAGCTGGTGGCATGCATAATTCAGAACAAGCATATTGACCAGATGCAGTGGCTCATAGCTGTGTTCCCAGCCCTTTGGGAGGCCAAGGTGGGAGGACTGCTTTAGCCCAGGAGTTTGAGACCAGTCTGGGCAACATAGGGAGACTCTGTCTCTACAAAAAGTTTTAAAACAAATTAGCCAGCATAGTGGTGTGCACCTGTGGTCCCAGCTACTTGGGAGGCTGAGGTGGGAGGATCACTTAAGGCCAGGAGTTGGAGGCTGCAGAGTCGTGCTCACACCACTGCATTCCAGCCTGGCCAACAGAGTGAGATCCCATCTCAATAAACAAAAAACAGGTGTATTTTGCAGGCAGTATCTGAAGGCCCAGCTGCTGGCTTGGCTGTGAGTTTTGAGGAAATGAGCACAGTCAAGATGGAAGTGCAGATGTGGTCAGGCCCTGTTCCAGGCTCCAGATGTTTCCATCCTAGCACTGGTAAGGATGAGCTTATTTGTTGAAGGGGGAAGTCATGCGCTTCAGGAGGGCAAGGGAATGGGGCATTGTTTAATCCTGCCTTATCCTTGAGCCCCCACAACTAGAGAAATATGTGTAACACCAATGGAAAGGCTGCCTTCCTTCCGTACCTGTGGCCACTAGGTGCTCTCACCCCTGCTGCAGGCTAAGGGCGTGGCCGACCCCTGCCCAGGCAGCCTTCAAGGAGTTCTGTGCTGAGCCCAGAGCCAGAGCAAGAGCTGGCTCTGCCTGGAGGAGCTCATGCAAGTTGAGGAGATAAGGCACAAAATAATTAGTGAGCAGAGTGTATAATTAAGTGCTAAATTGTGTGTTTCAGACTCACTGAGCTGTGGGAGTGTGAGGTGGGGGAGTCATGCCAGGCTGGAGTGGCTGGGTGAGGCAGCTTCTGCAGGTTGGGGGCATGACTAAGCGGGGGCAGCCCAGAGAAGGAACAAGGTTCCAGGTGGGGGCAAGGCAATGGGGCAAGGGGTGGCAGGAGCACAGTGAGGTGCAGAGAAAGGGAAGAGAGCAGCCATCAGAGCGATGGGGTCTGCAGGTTGGGGCCCCAAGACTGCACTGTGTAAGCAGTGGATCCCAGCACCCTGTGACATGCTGGGCCTCAGGTGCCACATCTGTGAAATAGGGATGCTGGATGTATTCAGTGGGAAAGTGCATGTACGGGTCCAGCCCAGGGTCTGGTACATGGGGACACCCAAGCAGACAAACAGGCAGGCACATATAGACAGAGCATAGGCAGACAGACGGGAGGAGCCAGGTGGTCAGACAGATGTTCAGACATAGATGGGCCAGACAGACTAGCAAGATAAGTTCAAACAGACAGCTGGATTCCTGTGTCCCAGCTCCTGGCCCTTCCACAGCCCTGACCACAGCAGGTCCTACCCACCCTCACCCTCTGAGAGGCAGGAAGCCTGGGGCTACCAGGTGGCCCCGAGCCTGAGGGCCCTGCATGGCAGGGTGTCCTTGCTGTGGCATTCAGGACCTAGGATTCTGGGAGAGTTGGGCTGACTTTAGGGTTTGGGGGCCAGGGCCCAAAAGTTCAAAAGGGCCCAAGCAAATGGAAGGCAGGGCTGAGCATGGGTGGCCCTGGGCTGGAAAGAAACCAGGAGGCAGAACCGTGAGGGACACATGCAGCCTGGCCAGGCCGGGCCGCGGGCAGTCAGGACAGACACAGAAGAAGGGGCATCATGTCGCTAGCATGGCAAAGGATCCCAGCAGCACGGGAGGCTTCCCCTTGGCAGTGCTGTGTTTGCAGCCTGGCTTAGTGTGCTGCCGCCTGTTAAACAAATATTGTGACAGGCCCACTCCGTGGACTTAGGGACGGCAACGGCACTGGCTGTCACCAAGGGCGGCCAGTAATGCGGGCACTCTGCACCATGCAACCTCTCCTTCCAACGCAGAGCAAGCCTGCTGCCTAAACAAGCACAGGGCTTGGCCACCACCAAACACACCCAGAGGAGACACAGGAGTGGGGCCCAGCCTGACTCCAGCACTCCTGCCCCACACACACAGGCAGGAGGAGGCAGCCCCACAGGCCCCTCTGCCCCACCTGACATGGACACCTCCAGCCAGCAAACACCAAGCATCTATCATGCGTGGAGCACTGTCCTGGAAACAGGGAACAGGGCAGAGCTCCCGCCTAATGGAGGAGGCTGGCCATGGACGGATGGAAATACAGCAGGCCTGGTGACAATACAGAGTCAGGAGAAAAGCCACAGGTAGAGCATGACAGGTATTAAAGCAAACTGAAAATGGCTGGAGAAGGACTTCATATTTCTATATGTTAGTCCTTGTGGATGAACTGTAACCTAACTTAATAAGTAGACAAAATTGGAAAAACTGTGTTCAAATAAGGCAAATGCCAACCTATAACCAATCCAGTTGTTTCTGTACCTGACTGCTGATTTCCGTCATTTTCCCATTTTTGTCCATAAATCTTCTTCTGCCATGTCTGCACTGGAGTCTCTGTGACTCTGCTGTGATTCCAGGGGCTGCCCAATTCCCGAATCATTCATTGCTCAATTAAACTCCTTTAAATTTAATTCAACTAAAGTTTTTATTTTATCACAGGGCAGTCAGGGAAGGCCTCCTGGAGACTTGGGCAGAGACCCAAAGGAAGTGAAGGGGCGGGCGGGATGGGAGAAGAGCATCTGGAACAGTGCATGCAGAGGCCCAGGCCATGGCTGTCGCTGACATGTTTCGGGGCTGGTAAGGAGCTGGGTGTGGTGGAAGCAGACTCTGCACCAGGAGAGGAGGCCATGAGGCAGAGAGGTCCCTGGCACTCCGTACAGGCCTCTAGGCCATTGTTGGGCTGTTTCTTCTGAGCAGGTCAGGAAGTGCGTGGAACAGAGGAGGGACAGGACCTGACTTTGGGTTTAGGAGCGTCCCTCTGTCTGCTGTGGGGCAGGAGCAGAAGCAGCGAGGCCAGCAAGGACTCTGTGGCAATGACTCAGGAGAGGTGGGGTGGGTACCCCACAGCAGGGGGGGGACGGAGCCGGAGCGGGAGGTCAGATTCTGGGTATATTTTGGAGGTGGAGGTGGCAGGGTTTCTTCGCAGGCCGGATGTAAGGCGTGAGGGAGAGAGAAGAGACAGGACAGAATGTGCTCATCCACTCATTTGTTCATTCACCCTACATTCACTTTGTCTTTTTGACTAGGTGGGCAGGGAGTTGGCAGCATTGATGAGAGTAACTTTGCGGAAACACTCCTCTTAAACATCAAATACGCAGCCTCAGCCACACAGCCAAGGAGGAAGAAGCTCTTCCGAGAGTCTCCCATCCTCCCGTCCCTCCTCCTCCAGCCTGAACCCCTGCCTAGCCCACAGGGACAGCAGAGCTCCAGAGCTTCTGACCCGCCTGGGGCGGGGGCAGGCCAGAGAAGGGTTATGGACCACAGCACCTGTGAACCCAGTCCTGGAGGGGTACTGGGCAAAGATGAGGCACAGGGCAAAGCTAGGAGGCAGTGGCATGCTGGCCCTTATGCAGCGGAGCGAGGTCTGGGGCCCCAAGCGGCCTCACGCACCTGGCTGGAGGTTCAACTGTCCTGAGGCCGGGCAGCCATTGCAGGATTGTAAACCAGAGCAATTTTGTTTAAGACGTCGCCCTCTGGTGGCCATGTGCAAGGTGGCCTGGAGAGACATCCCTGGGAAGGCTGTTGCCCCATCTTTGGCAGGAGGAGGGCTCAATCACCTCTCTCTTGGCCACCACAAAGAGGACAGAAGGGCCTGTGCCCCCTCCCACCGCCACTGTGTGCTGAGCTTGTCCCTGCCCCACTGTTCCCTCAGCCCTGGCCCTAACCTCACTGTGACCTTGGGCAAGTTCCAATCCCCACAGCCTCCATGGAAGGGCGGGGCCCCAGGGTCTGTCAGCCAGAGGATCTGACAGTCCTAAATCCACACTTCCTTTTGCAGAGCCCAGCAAAACTGGGCAAGACAGGCTTGCAGCCCTCAGGAGGGCTGTGTCCACCGTGGTAGCACAGCTGCGCGGCCTGATTTCAGCATTTTTAAACAGAGCCTCCAGACGGACCTCTTCTGCCTGCTGGGGAGGGCTGGATGACTGCTGAGCTATCCTGGGCAGCTGCTGCACTCAGGGACTTCCCTCTAATTGGATCCCCTGGAAAGGAGAACAGCCTCAATCCCAGCCAGCCCATCCATCCATCCATTCATTGGTTCCCTGAGAACCCATCATGTGAACCAGGGCCCTGAGCTGGGGTCTGGGTGAGCAGGAAGAGGAAGGGCTGCACAGATGGAGCACACACTCGGGCAGGCAGGGAGGCCCATGGCCCTAGGCAGGCAGGCATCCGATGCATCATGCAGGGAGGCAGAGTTAAGCAGAGTGGAGTGACCCAGCAAGTGCTTCTCCGAGGAGGTGACATTTAGGCTGAGGCCTGAATGGAAAAATGGAGCCAGCTGCATCACAGTCCGGGGAGGGGCTCCCAGAGAGGGGACTGCAAGTGCAAAGGCCAAAAGACCAGCAGGAACCTGGGGGCTGTTTAAGGACCAGCACGGGAGAAGGGGGAGGTCAGGATTTCAGCAGGTGCCTCTCAGGCAGGGCCTGTGTCTGTGGCAGGAATGATCTATATTTTACACCATGTGTGCTCGGAGGGGCCTGCTTCGAGGCTGCTGGAGCCGCTCCCTCTGCTGTGGTGGGACTAATGATGCCACTCGTCTGTGCACAGCCACTTTATTATTACTTATTGGCCCACATGATCCTCCACCAGGAGGAACTGTTGGGCTTATTTAATGGATCAGGAAACTGAGGTTCCGAACAAGCAGAGCTGAATTTGAGCAGGAATAGCCATTCCAGCTGAATCCAGCCCTTAGAACTAGTTTGTTTTACTTGCATAGCTTTGAAAATGTGAATCCATTGCCAACTCTACAATATTGGGAGGCTTCACATTGAAGATGTTTCGACTTTGGCATCTCTTCAATAGTCTGTGGCACTAGGCTATGGCAGTGTGAGCCCTGGCTCTGCACCAGGTTGTCTGAGGATGCCCCTTCAAACCAGAGGGCACAGCCCCTGCTCTCCCAATCCCATGCCCCTCTGGTGTCCTCACCTGCTCCCCTAGCACCTGAGTTTGCCACCTGGGCCACCTCTGCTTGAGATGGGCTTGAGCCCACCCGCCGTGGCGAACCCCTGCCTTGCTCAGCTGACAAGGGACACATACACTAGAGATTATCTGAGGGAACAAACAATCCTCCCACACCACCTCCTACCCCAATTCCACGACTGTCTCCTCACTTTCCTGCCACCAGACCTGAGACTCCCAACTCCAACTTTCAAGATGTGAATGAATTCAGAGACCCTAAGAGCTAGAGACCATAGATGGGGCTATCCTCCAAGGGGAAACTGAGGCCAGTGGGGTTCGGGGCCGGCCAGCCAGTCACTCCTGGGGCTTCTGGAAACATGCTGTGAAGAAGCACATTCTTCCCTTCACCCTGGGGCTCGGAGCCCCAGCTCTACCTCCATTTAGCTGTGACGCTTGGGCAACAGGCCTCAGTTTCCGCAGCCATTGACTGACAGGATCACTGTGAAGCTTGTGGGGGCTTCTCGGCTCATGTACCCATTGTCTCAGGAGAGGAGCAGCTTGTCTCTCTGAGTTCAAACTCAGCCTCCACTTTTGGCTATGTAACCTTGGGCAGGTGGCTTAACCTCTCTGAAGCTTGGTTTCTTCATCCAAAAAAGGAGATTATTGTGGGATTATTACGAGATTCCAGGAGATGATTCAAGAAAAGCCCTTAGCACATAGCAAGGGTTCAGCAAATGTGAGCAAGAGCAGGAAGTTGTGAGCTGACCCGTGTCCCCTCCCCAAGGGCATAGGCCAGGGTCATGACCAATAGGTCAGTGTCCCAGAGAAGGCCAGGCTCCAGGCCTCCTCATCCAGAGTCCACCTGCCTGAGTGGTATAGTCCCAGACTGAGGTCACCCTCCACTCCCACGTCACTGAGTCCCTGCCATGTGCCAGGCAACCCTGTCAGTGCTGGAGGGAGGTCCCATGGAGACAGAGACTGGGAGGGTGCTGCCCTGAAGTTCTAGGGGGAGCAGGAAAGGAATAAATAGGGGAGTGGAACAGAAACATCCAGGGAGGAATTGCAACTACTTGGTCCATTGCAGGGAGAGAGAATTTTGGGCCCTCAGGAGAGGTGGAGGGGAATTGCCAAGGAAGGGCTTTCCGCGCGAGGGAGACACACATGCTGGGGCAGGAGGCAGGCACAACCCTGAGGCCTTGTGGATGGCCCAAGCCTCTTGTGCCCACTGCAAGAGGAGAGGAGGGTATAGGGGAGCCTCGGTGTCAGCTGGGCAGCAGGGCATTCATTCCAGCAGCAGGTCTCCTGGGGATTCTATTTTAAGGTGACAGGAACCCTGGAGGGTTTGAAGCCAGCTCGGTGGTGGGCTTTCCATTCCACACCGAGGCCAGTGGCAGGCTCAGCTCAAACCCTGAGAGTCTGGCTCCAAGCCCAAAGCTCCAGGCAAGAAAATGAAGCTCAGAGGGAAACTCCGGAGGGAAGGATTGGGGTTGGGAAAGTGGTGCGACTGGGGAGGGAGGGGCACAGGCTGTGGTCAATGGGTGCGGTCTGAGGCTGGGGATTCAAGCTGGGGTCTGGAGGTGAGACATGGACTGGGTACTGCAGAGGGGACATAAGTTGGGGTACTGGGGAGGGGTCAAGGGAGGAGGGACGGGGCTGGGGCTAAGGGCTGGGTCCGGGGAAGGGGTTGGGGAGTAACCCAGGCGGTGTCGGCGCAGCTCAGAGCAGACGCACAGCCCGGGGCTGGACAACAGGGCACGCACTGCCGAGCCCCTCCGAAGGGCGCAACTGAGAGGGGTCTGCGGCAGTCCCGAGGCCCCCCCTCCTCCTTCCCCTCCCCTCCTCCTTCCTCTCCTCCTCCTTCCTCTCCCCTCCTCCTCCTTCGCCTCCCCTCCTCCTCCTTTCCCTCCCCTCCCCTCCTCTCGCGGCCTTTCCCTTTCTTTTACCCTCCCCTCTCCTCCTCTCTTTCTCCTTCCTCTCCCCTCCCTTCCCCCCCTCCCCTCCCCTCCTCTCCGCCCCGCTCCCCTTCCGGAGCCCGACCCCGCGCGCCGCCTTGCCTGGTGCCGCACCGCCCCCTGGTGCCCGCGTCAAGCATGGCGCCCGGGCTGCTATGGGGGCGAGAGGCCAGAGAGCCCCTACGGCCTCCGGAGCCGGGCATGGGGGCGGGCGCAGAACGTCGGGGACTTCCTTGGGACCCACGCTCAGATCCGCCCTGCCCGCACTCGGCTGGGTCCTTGAGACCCCTCCCCTCTCTGGATCTCGCTTCACAGCGGAACATGGCCAAGGTCACTGACTGGGAGTGGCCGAACCAGCGCCAGGCGCTGTCCCGCAGCGCTGTCCTCGTCCCCGCAAGTCAGCAGACTGCACGACTGTCTGAGCCTCAGTGTCCTCATCTGTAGCACGAGCATCATCATACCCCCGGCTTCAATCTTCACCTCTCAAACCATTGAAATCTCAGCAGTAAGAATCCAAGTATCCAAGTGCCAAATTCTCCATCAATGTCTACAGTTTTGGTTTAAGTCCGCCTTTTCGTGCATTTCCTTTTAGCACTGGAACGAAACTCAAGCGACAGGCCGGGCACGGTGGCTCATGCCTGTATTCCCACCACTATGGGAAGCCGAGAACGGCGGATCACTTGAGCCCAGGAGTTGAAGACCAGCCTGGGGAACACAGGGAAACCCCGTCTCTACAAAAAAAAAAAAAAAAAATTAAAATTAGCCTGACTTGGTGGCCTGTGCCTGTAGTTCCAGCTACTCAGGAGGCTGAGGCGGGAGGATCGGGAGGATCGCTTGAGCACAGGAGGTCGAGGTTGCAGTGAGCCGTGATCACACCACTGCACTCCAGCCGGAGCAGCAGAGCAAGACCCTGTCTCAAAAAAGCCCCTCCCCACACTCAGTAGCAATGGGCCTGCCTGCCCCAGCTCTGTCCTGGGAGCCCATCTAATCGCTCCTCCAGGGAAAGCCATGTGGGCACGTGGCCAGGGCACCTGGGGCTATTCTTCATTCTGAGAAGTCCTGGCTGTTGCAGTTGCCCCTGCTGAGCGATTCGGGTCCCTTCCTCTCTGAGTCAATATGGATCCACAGCCCTACCTCGGAGCATGGACCCTGCAAACATCCCGAGCACCACGAAATGATGCATCCTCACAGTTCCACCAGGGGAGCCACTGCTGCTGTTCATAGTCGTGAAAATATTGGAAACAACCCATCTAGGAGCTGGTTAGACAAACTGCTTTGGGCACACAGTGGAATACCGCACAGTTGTTGAAGACAGTGAGGAGGCTCCGTGGGCTGACAGGAAAATTCCACATGCTGTTGGGAAACAGGTCCTTCCACATTGCTGTGAGACTCACCACTACCTCTAGATCCCAGGGCCCAGAACAGTCCTGGCACATAATGGATGTCCAATAAATACATGAATGAATGAATGAATGAATGAATGAATGAATGAATGAATGAATGAATGAAGAATCTGCACACTCTAACACTTAGGGAGGAGTCAAGAGAGGCTGCAGTCCCTGGGCCATGCTGGTAGATGTGAGCAGAAGAACAAACATGCAGAACCATGCACAGAGTATAAGGCTTTTGTGTAGGAATGGGGTGGGGAAATAAGAATGTCTATTTGTAAATGTTTGTGTAAAGAAACATTAAAAGGATCCATAAGAAATCAGTACAAGTGGTCACCTGCCTGGGGCATGGGGTGGTCAGGAATCGGGAGAAGAGAAAGAATTCTCAATATACATCACTGTAGCTTTTTAAGCCCCGTGATAATATATTTCCTATTCAGAAATTTAAAAATTTTTAAATCAATGTACATGGCTCTGACGAGGAGTGAGGAAGGAAGCCAAATACAGAAGGATATATATAGAATGCTACGGTTTGTGTGGGAAAGGCATTTCCTTATGTGTGGAATATCTCTGGAAGGATTACAATCCCCTCCTCAAGTGCTGGCAGTGATGGCCTCCAGGGGGAACGTGGGGCCAGGGATTGGAGAGAGGCTCACCTTTGACTGCTGATCCTTTTGGATGGTTGGTTGGTTTGGCTTTTGTTTTTTACCACATGCGTGCTTTAAGATTTTCAAATCAAAAGAAAAAGAGATGAAAAAGCAAGTGGGTGAAAGCCCATGGCTGTATAATAACACAGCAACTCCCCCCACAGCATTCCGAGGGCATTGGCTGCATTCAGTCACCTAGCATTCTCTGTAGGTACCATCAGCAGCTC
The DNA here is from genome assembly GCF_002776525.5 of Piliocolobus tephrosceles. Classification (NCBI taxonomy): domain Eukaryota; kingdom Metazoa; phylum Chordata; class Mammalia; order Primates; family Cercopithecidae; genus Piliocolobus; species Piliocolobus tephrosceles. Next base: position 43,472,414 of record NC_045435.1, read on the forward strand.
CACTTTATGGCCGAGGAAGCTGAGCTGCAGAGCAGTGAGTTGGCCTGCCCAGCGTCACTCAGGGTGAGCACAGCCCCGGCAAGTCCCCATGGCCAGCAGCTGGAAAACACCCTTGTAGCCCAACACTATTCAATGCAGGGATTTCCTCTATGAAACCCTCTCAACTGGTTGCCCAGCCTATGCTCAAATTCCCAGAATAGGAAGCTGACCACCTTACAGGGAGGGCATTCCATGGTCAGATGTTTGGGTCAAAAGCCCCTCCCCACACTCAGTAGCAATGGGCCTGCCTGCCCCAGCTCTGTCCTGGGAGCCCATCTAATCCCTCCACGAGGGAAAACCACGTGGGCACGTGGCCAGGGCACCTGGGGCTATTCTTCATTCTGAGCAGTCCTGGCTGTTACGGTTGCCCCTGCTGAGCGATTCGGGCCCCTTCCTCTCTGAGTCAATATGAATCTACATGTCCCCTTTTGTTAAACTGCTGTGAACTTCACAGGGACAGTGCTAGCACACACAGAGGCCCCACTGATCTCCTCTAACTCTTCTCCATTTTAATCTTTGGTCTTGCACACATCAGCCCAGCATGGGCATACCCCAGGGCCTTTGCTCTTGCTGTCCCCTCTGTCTGGAAAGCTCTTATTATGCCTGCGTCTCCCCAGGCTTCAGTTTCTTAGCAGGAGTGTAACCTCCTTAGAAAGGCCTTCACCCACTACTCTAGCTAACATGTCTCCCCATCATTCCCTTTCTCATTGCCATTTCAATCTGGAATCGTCTTGCTTCTTTGTTTCTTTGTCATGTGTTTCCCTTAGTAGAATATAAACTCCAGAGGACAAGGACTCTATTCCATTCACCGCTACTGCTAGATCCCAGTGCCCAGAACAGTCCTGGCACATAATGGGTGTCCCATAAATACGTGAATAAGTGAATGAAGAATCTGCACACTGTAGCACATAGCAATGAGCCAGGAGAGGATGCATTCCCTGGGCCATAGATCTACGAGTCCATCTCAGAGCAGCCCCCACACAGCCACTGTTACAAGCCCTGCACTTTCGCCCTCTCCTCTCCCATCCACCACCCAGGGCAGAGGTGAGGCCAGGAGGCCATCTTCCCAGAGAAATATCAGGGCTCTAAATTCAATTTAAAACAGTTTAATTGCCTAATTGCTCAGCTCTTCGGTGCAGTTTGTTAACAGAAGCGATTCTGCAGCAGCCAGGCCAGCCTAGCAGAAAATTGGCATTTCAGCCAGAGGGAATTAAAGAGGCAGAGCACAGAACTGCCACTGCTCCCAGCTGCCCCCATACCCCCTACTCCACCACCCCCAGCCCTGTGTGAGGCCCGACTCCCTGAAGGACTTGCTTGAATCCCTGTTGACATGTCCATAGGTATGGGGGTGCAGGGCGGCGTTTGTGTTTGGGGATGAGCAGCTGTTCTGCCAGCATGTTTGGACGTCTCAGCCATGTGCTTACCTAAGCATGTCTGTGCTTTCCTTTTCTTCATTTTTAATTTAGGCTTTCAAAGGAAAAACACATGCAAATAATGCAAAAAAAACTTTAATTCAAGATTTAAACAGGTTTACATCTACAATGAGCCCCTCTTCCCCCAACCCTGATTCCAGACCACCAGTTCCCTTCCCCAGGGACAAACACCGCTCTTGGTTTCCTGTGGGTCCTTCCAGAGACAGTTTATGTTTACATGTGCATAAAATTGTTTCTATGCAAATGATTACATACTATAAACATTATGCCGCTGTTGGCGGTGGCGGTGGTTTTGAGAATACATCTTGGAGACTCTTACTAACAAGAGCTTATCTAGACATTCCTCAATCTTTGGAACAGTTGCATAGTAATTCCACTGAAAGACTGTACTTTGATTTCTTAATCAATCCCCTGTTGCTGGATATATAAATTATTTCCAACCTCATGCTTTTATAAACCACATAGCAATCTCAATCTTTATCCATACTTCGAGTTTGTACATGTGGGGGTATATGTGTATGGAATTCATATTCCTTTCAAAATCAATCCCTCCCCTCCCCTCCCCTGCCCTCCTCTCCCCTCCCCTCCTCTCCCCTCCCTTCCCCTCCCTTGCCTTCCCTTCCCTTCCCTTTTTTTCCTACCCAGAAAGCAATTTTTTTTTTGAGATAGAATCTCATTCTGTGGTCCAGGCTGGAGTGCAGGAGTGCAATGGTGTGATCTCGGCTCACTGCAACCTCCACCTCCCAGGTTCAAATGATTCTCTTGCTTCAGCCTCCTGAGTAGCTGGGACTACAGGTGAACACCACCATGCCCGGTTAATTTTTTGTAATTTTAGGAGAGACGGGGTTTCGCCATGTTGGCCAGGCTGGTCTCAAACTCCCCTCAAGTGATCCGCCCACCTCAGCCTCCCAAAGTGCTGAGATTACAGGCATGAGCCACTGTGCCTGGCCCCAGAAAGCAATTCTTGATTCCCTTACAGGAAAAGAAAGAATACCACAATCCCACCAACTCAAAAGCAACTAGAAGCCAGGCACAGTGGCTCACTCCAATAATCCTAACACTTTGGGAGGTCAAGGTGGGAAGACTGCTTGAGGCCGGGAGTTCAAGACCAGCTTGGACAACATAGTAAGACCCCCATCTCTACAAAAAAAAATTTAAAAATTAGCCAGGCATGGTGGCACACACCTGTAGTCCCAGTTACTCCAGGGGCTGAGGTGGGAGGATTGCTTGGGCCTTGGAGATCGAGGCTGCAGTGAGCTATGATCACACCACCACACTCCAGCCTGGGCAACAGAGTGAGACCTGTGTCTAAAAAATAAAAATAAAAAAGCAACCAGAAACAACCGTGATTAGCCCCCCAGAGCAAATCTTTCAGTCCCTCTTCCAAGCTGCTTCTGACTTCTGTCTTACCCAAATGGGCTTATACCATTCAGATTATTTTTCAAGCTGCTTTTTGTTGCACTCAATAATAAATGACACTCATCTTCCGTGTAAACAGCTCCGTACTTCCTCTTGAGGGCTGAATAGCATGCCACTGTGCCCTCCAATGACAGTGGACTTCACCACCCTTTATTAGAATCTAGATTGTTGCCAGCTTTTTATTATTACAAACAGCACTGCAGGGATATTCCTTGCAGCTGAGTCTTGGCACACATCCGTAACTCTCTCCTAAGAATAGCTTCCCAGAAATGGAATTTTTAGGTCAAAGGGCATGTACATTTTTTGCAGCACATGTTTAAACCATTTGAAGTGTGTGTGTGTGTGTGTGTGCATGTGTGCACTTCTGTCTTGTGTCTGTGGGCCTGAGCCTGTGGTTCCTGCAGGTCCCGGTGCAAATCTGTCATGTGTTTTTGCATAAAGGGCATGCATGTGTGCTTTCTCTTCAACCTTAGTCTCTAAAACTACTCAGCACTGCCCCTCCTCTGCATAGTAGCCAGGGACATCCGGGAGTGGTTCTGAGCCTGCATGGGCTTTCTTCCTCTGGGCACAACCGTGGGAGAGGTTGCAGGCCTCACTCTGATCCCTGAACCAAGACAATTCTCTTCTGCCCTGGAACCTCTTGTAGCCAGAGTCAGAAACCCATCCTAAACTGGCTTCACAGTACAGGAGTATTTTGAGTCATTGCAAAGTGCAGGACTTTGGGGCTAGGTGGATCCAGGTGTTGAAAGAAGTCCGTTCAGAATCGATGTCTGTCTCCTGGTTCTGGTTCCCAGTGTGCTCGGAGGATGTCCCCACATTGGGCCAGCTGAGATCACATGTCCTTCCTGTGGCCATGGGACTGTGGTGCTTGCCAACTAGCCTGTGTCACAGGCCACCCACCTGTCCCCTCCCTACCCAGATCTCCAGCTCCTCTCTGGAGCCACACCCTGCTCCCTGTGCCCTTGCCCCACCTGCTCATCTGCAGCCCACAGTGAAGAGGTCAGCAGACAGAGATGCTCATGTTTGCTTCATGCCTAGGATAACTGCAGTCTCCGAGGAGACCCCCAGAAACCCAAAATGCTTCCAGCCACAGAGGAGGAGAGTAGCTGGCAGCCAGAAGCATCCATTCCAAGTGAGAGAAGTCGAAGAGAACAAGGCTTAACCCCCTTGTCTTTGAAAAGCACTAAATGGTTCAGCAAAAGGGATGAGAGGAAACCTTTGGCCAATTCACAGGTTCACGGCCATCTGTATATGTTCCTATCATCCTGCTTTGTACCTCCAGCCTGAATGATGGGGAGGTCATTTGAAGATGGGACTGACCCTTCATTGCATGTACTTCTTCCAACCCCAGATTCCATCAGGCTGCACTTCTGAGATTCAGTGAACTCCCACTCATCCTTCAAAACCTATCTCAATGTCGCTGCCTTAGTGAAGCCCTCCTTGGCCCCCTCAGGTAGGGAGGGTCTCTCTGTCCACTGGCAGACCAAGATGGCCAAGCTCTGCCCTCTGAGAATCCATCAGTGTCCTGAGCTGACTTTCCCTAGCCTCGTATCCCTTCATTCCATGAAAGGGGAACTTAGGGTGGAGTGGAAATTTTGATCACCTAAAGGAACAATAATTGTTTTCATTCCTTCATTTAAACAATATGTGTTGAGCACCTACCAAGAACCAGGCCTTGTGCTGAGTGTCCCCACAGAGGTCACAATAGTCATATACTATAAACAAATACAGCATCACAAAGGTTGGCGCATGAAGAAGAGACAGCAGCTAAGGGCATGGTCCTGGAGCCAGAATGCCTGGGTTTGAATCACAGCTCCACTACTTCCCAGCAGCTTGGTGAGCTTAGCCAAGTCTCTAAGCCCCGCTGAGCCTCAGCTTTATCATCTGTAAAATAGGGACAAAAGCGCATCTGCCCTATTCATCTGTTCACAGGATTACATGGCCCGTGGAGGGAAAGTACCCAGGCTCCTGAGTGGGGCCTCCTGACCCACAGCAGAAGCCCTGTACATGTCTGCTCAACAGATACCTTTGGTGGCCTATATGTACCAGGCACTTGTCTTCTCTGCTGGTCAAGGAAGGCTCATGATGGAAGAGGATTTAGCCTTGGGAGGGACTGCAGGGGCATTCTAAAGACACCGACTAGCTGGCATCCCGTGCCAGGCATCCCAACCTTTTGTGCATCGCGGCTCACCTGGAAAAGACATGGTGAGGGGAGGGAGGTGCCACCTGCATGAGGCATGGTAGAAAAGCATGACATCGCCTTTATAGTGCAAAGCTTGACAGGAAGAATAAGATACAAAGTACTTAAAGAAGATAGTCAGTATTGGATGTGTATTAAATTTCCAAGGAAATTATTTTTAAATATGTAAATTCATCTTGAGTTGGCTTCTACGAGCATAACATTTTTTTCTTTTTTTTTTTTTTTTTCTATTTTAAGACAGAGTCTCGTTCTGTCACCCAGGCTGGAGTGCAGTGGCGCGATCTCTGCTCACTGCAACCTCCACCTCCTGGGTTCAAGTGGTTCTCGTGCCTCAGCCTTTTGAGTAGCTGGGATTACAGGTGCACAACACCATGCCTGGCTAACCTTTGTATTTTTAGTAGAGGTGGAGTTTCACCATATTGGCCATGCTGGTCTCAAACTTCCAACCTAATCGGGACCTACCCTGATCTGCCTGCCTTGGCCTCCCAAAGTGCTGGGATTACAGGCATGAGCCACTACACCCAGCCTTACAAGCATACATTTTTTTATACCAATATACCAGGTTTCATGATTGAGCTAACTAAGCACAGTCCCTGATCAGGAATGTTTTTCAGGGGTCAATCCTTTAGGTTACTGACAGTCACCACTGATGAGAAGTGGCCCGGCAGGCAGCAGCGGAGGAGGACCACCTGCGGCACTACAGAGAGCCCTCTGGTGGCAGGTGGGATATCGACTGGGCACAGTTGCTGTGACTGAATCCGAAAGGTGACAGTGGTGCCAAAGTTACTTTCCAATGAAATTCAACCGTTGCACATTTTTGAATGGTTGTGAGACAATGATTTTGTAACTATAAAAATGTATAACTACAAGGAATCTATAACCTTCAATGACTGGCGGGCTAGGGTTGGAAAGCTGAGAGTTTGAGGGCTCCAGAGCCTGGGGTGCTGGGGTGTAGATGGGGAGGCATGGGAGGAGCACGTGGGGGCCATGCCAAAGGGGAGCCGAGGGAGGGGGCTGAGCCACCGAATAGATCTCTGTGTTTCAAAGGTCTCTGTAACTGAATGTGCAAATGGAATACGATGGGGCAGAATAGAAATGACAGCGTTGGCCTAGAAGAGAGGGAATGGCAGCGTGGACCGGGCTGGCAGAGGTGGGAAGGGACAGGTAGATTGAAGCTACATTTTGGAATTAAAATGCACAGGACTTGGTGATAGAATGGATGTGGGGATGAGAGAGTAGTGGGTGTCAGGAGAACTTCCAAGGCCTGGCTCCTGGAACTGGGCAGGCAGGTGTCCCCTTTGAAGTGGTAGCAGAGCCGCTTTCCTCACCCGGAAGCCAGCTGGGGTGGGGGTGAGGGGTGTCACAGGTGAACACACCTCCCAGTTTTCTGGGAACAGTCCTGGTTTATACCCATCGTCCCTAAATATGTATCTATTGCCCCCTTCCACTCTCAAAAATGTCCCTGTTTTCCTCTGAATGATAAATAAAAATAAATGTAAATAAATTTTTAAATAAATGAATGGATGGGGAGGCGAGAATGTTCTTCCCAACAGTGGAAGCCAACCAGTAAATGTGGAAGGGGTGGAGTATGTGATCTGAAAGTCACTATTTGGCCACCAGTTGGGGAACAATTGTTTCAGGCAAGAATCAAAGGACACTAAAACTGGCAAGTAAGGGCCAGGCACGGCTCACGCCTGTAATCCTAGCACTTTGAGAGACCAAGGTGGGTGGATCACTTGAGATCAGGAGTTCAAGACCAGCCTGGCCAACACGGTGAAACCCCATCTCTACTATAATAGAAAAATTAGCCAGGCCTGGTGGCACATGCCTATAATTCCAGCTATTCAGGAGGCTGAGACAAGAGAATTGCTTGAACCCACGAGGTGGAGGTTGCAGTGATGAGCCGAGATCACATCACTGTACTCTAGCCTGGGTGACAGAGCGGGACTCCATCTCAATTAAAACAAAACAAAGCAAAACAAAAAAACAAAAAAAAAACCTGGCAAATGGAAGGTGGAGGGAGAAGATAGAGTGCACCTGGGCTCGAAGCACTGCCTCTCCGCAGAGGCATGTTACTCACAAAGGGGAAGCGCACATTTCCCACATTTACAGGGAAGAAGGCTCCTTCCATAATCAAGTGACAAGACAAACCACCACCGTGGGCCCCAATAGGGTGCAGTGAAGAGAACGCAGCATCCCTTCTGTGCCATCCCTCTGAAAACACAAAACCTGATCTCATCATTAGGAAGCAACAGACGAACCCAAATTGAGGGGCATTCTACTTTTTAAAAAATGCTGGAGGAGGCCAGGCGTGGTGGCTCATGCCTGTAATCCCAGCACTTTGGGAGGCTGGGGTGGGTGAATCACCTGAGGTCAGGAGTTCAAGACCAGCCTGACCAATATGGTGAAACCCCATCTCCACTAAAAAATACAAAAATTAGCCAGGCGTGGTAGCAGGTGCCTGTAATCCCAGCTACTACTTGGGAGGCTGAGACAGGAGAATTGCTTGAACCTGGGAGGTAGAAGTTGCAGTGAGCTGAGATCATGCCACTGCACTCCAGCCTGGGCAACAGGGCAAGACTCTGTCTCAAAAAACAAAAAGTTCTTTGTAATATTTTTGTATCTTTTCTGTACACCTGAAATTATTTTAAAATAAAAAATATCTTTAATATTATCCCAAAAAGGTGTGCTGGTGATTTGGACAAAATGCCATCCAAACCACAAGGACTACAACACAGCCATCGCACCCCTTTGAGCAGATTCTGCTGGGGACTGGAGGGGAATGGTCCCCAGAAGCCCTTTATATGCTACTTGACATGGGAGGTCAGGAAGGGAACACTCCCCTTTCCTACTCCAGGCCTCTTACCTATGCCCACCTGCCCCAGAGCTCTAGCACTTCCTGGGGATACACTATACCCTCAGGCATTGCCAGCTGGAGCATCTGATCAGGCCAGGCACATTCAGGATGGAATGCTCTGACCAGCCAGCCCTGGTCAGAGCATTGCCCCTTCTAGCCATCAGTGTGGCCTATCTCAAGCTGCCCCGGGTTGGCATTCCTGGTCCTGGCTCAGAGTCTGTCGTCCCTGGGAGCCATCTCAGTGGCCTCAGCCCTGAGCCCCAGCCACACACTCCCAGCCATCAAGACTGTGCTGCTTGATTTCACTGTCAAACATCAGATATAGCCTCCCATTCTTCAGCATTCCCCACCCTACGGCACCCACCAGTTCATTCATTCATCCATTCCTTCAACAAAATTGCTACTGAGCACTCAATACGATCAGTCACTATCCTAGGCACTGGGGAGACAACAGTAAACAAAGTATACGAAAATCCGTACCTTCATGGAACTTACACAACAAGGGAGATCAACAAGAACCTGTGTTAACAAACAAGTTAACACAGTTAATTTGTGAACAGGAGTCTCATGGGTAAAACAACAGCAAGACTCTGTACTTATCATTCCTGTGCACTTACTGTTTCCTCTGAACTTACAGTACCCTGGCACTTAGTGTTCCACCATCACTTACTGTTCCCTGCACTTCCTGTGTCCCCAAACATCCTGTGCTTACACACCTCTGTTCCCCTGCACTTCCTGTTCCCTTGCACTATTTCCTCTGCACTTCCTGTTGCCCCTACACTTCCTGTTACCCCTGTACTTACTGTTCTCCCACACTTGCTATTCACCTTTTGATTACTGTCCCCTCACTTACTGCTCCCCCTGCACTTACTCTTCCCCTGTACTTACTGTGCCCCCTTGCACTTGCTATTTGCCCCTCAGTTACCATTCCCCTGCACTTACTGTTTCCTGCACTTACTATTAATCCTGCACTTCCTGTTCCCCTACACTTCCTGCCCCCGAACCTCTTAATCCCCTTACGATTACTGTTACCCCCGAACTTACTCTTCCCCCCTACTTACTGTTCTCCTGCCCCCACACTGCTGTTTCCCTGCTCTTCCTATTTGCCTGCATTTACTCTTCTCCCTGCTCTCTTTGTTCACCTTGCCCTTCCTGTTCCCACTGTACTTCCTGTTTCCCTTACACTTACTATTCCCCTGCACTTACTGTTCCCCTGCACTTGCTGTTCTGGGGTGATATACGTTCCCTCTGTACTTACTATACTCTTGGCTGCCCACTTCTATCCCCAGATACCCACAATGGAGCCCCCTCACTTTCCTCATAGCTTAACTCCAAAGGCACTTTTTCCTAAGTATTTCCTGCACAGTTTATTTACACTTTCTGCTTCTTCTCCCCACTCCAGCAATTCCCCTTCCCTTCTCTGCTTGTTTTTCTTCCTAGCACTCACTGCTGTCTAAACCTCTGTACATTCTATGTGTGTCTCCTGGATTATCTACCTCCCACACTAGAATATCAGCCCCTTCAGGGCAGGGATTTTTGTCTGGTTTCTTCACTGCTGTTTCCTCTGTGTGGATAAATGAACAACAAAAGGGGCTGCTTTCTAGTGTGGTTGTTCAGCTGTGTTGCTCTGAGGTAATGCTGACCAGAAAAGGAGGTAAAGAAGGAGAATCTGCAGAAGGAGTGAGAATTCAGGTCCTGTGATGTCACCTCACCGTTCCCAATGCAATGCTGATTTTCCCCTTAGATGTGCCTGCTCTGTGGAGCCACCACTGTCTATTACAGTCTTAGGAATCCAGCTGCTCCTCAGGCTGGTTGCAGCAGGCCTCGGAGTGGCAGACCAGAGCTAACACAGCCATCACACTCCCCACTGTCTCACAGCCGGGTGGAGCAGCCCCATATTCCCCACCTGCTGGTGCCTGTTCCATGGACTCACTGCCAGCTTGGGCCTTTCCATAGAACAAGCCAGCCTGTGACCACTTTGGACCCTCTTTCTTCACATAATATGCTCTATCACCAAGTCTTCCCCATCCTGCAAGTCTTCTCCATCCTGGACAGATTGCTGACTTATTCTGGAAGAGGACTTCACCTGGGACCCTGCCCTCTCAGCTGGCAGTGAGCAGAATCATTCCTAGCAGCTGAGGCCTGTGAATGTGATTCTAGCACCAGGACATACATAGATGTTTGGGAAATAAGCCAAATTATCAATCTCTTGGGAGAACCCACAGTTCTCAAGAGCCTTCTGAGCGATGGCTATTTTATAGGTCAGCTAATCCCCAACAGGAAGAGTGTCCCTATTTTACAGAAGAGGAAACTGAGACCCAGAGGGTAAAATGACCCACCCAAGGTCACTCTTAGAAGTAGAGTCTGACTTGCAACCCAAGCATCTGACTTCTTTCCCTTACACGGCTGCCTCCCTCTGCACAGTGCTGACCTTCCCAGCCGGCCTGTTCAGATCTGGAAGTGTCCCTCTGGCCTGAAAATCACAGTTTCCCAAATTGGGATGGAATCAGAGAGGTTGGATCAATGACACACTGTTAGCAACCCCCAGGGGCCAAATGGGACCAGTTGCAATGGCTCTGAGATGGGCCCAGAATGTGAGGAGTGTATCCCAGCAAGGTGGTTCCCAGAGCTCGAGTTGCCCCCTGAGGATCCATGCAGCAAGGGCAGTCGACACAACAAGGGCCTGTTTCCACCAGCTGCGTTTGAAATCACTTTGTCTCAGCATCCCAAGAAGTAGACCCGGCAAAGAGGAACAGCAGTCCTGAAGCAACTCGCCTGTGGACTGCCCCTCGTGCTCCCTGGCTCTGTGGGTCTAAATGGTGGCTCTGTCCGTTGGCAACCCTAAAACTTTTAGGTCTCAGGACCCCTTTACAGTCTTAAAAATTGAGGCCCTTGAACAGCTTTTGTCAGGAAGAGCTTTATCGATCAACGTTTACCATACTCATTAGAATGGAGAGCTTCAAAAGCACAAGAAGCCATGAGCATGCATCTCACTGGCTGTCAAAGCTGTGATGTCATCACATGACATGCCTGGAAAATTCCACCATGCACTGTGACAGAATGAGTGAGAAAGGCAGATCATAGCTTATTGTGAAAATAATTTTCACCTCACAAACCCCCTCAAAGGGTTTCAGAAATCTATAGGGGCCAGGACCCAAGTTTGAGAACCCCTGGTCTATGTCACATCCTCGTTTCAAAAGCTCCAGGGATTGCTATGACCACTTGAAAGAAAACTTTAGCAGCATTGAGTGAAGTTGAAGATGTGTATGCATATGACCCCAGAAAGTTTATTCCTCAAGACACACCTTAGGAAGGGCTTCAGAAAGTCAGACATCAAATCATGCATGGGGATGTCATTTGCTGTCACAGCTTGCAAACAAGCTGAATTGTAGGATAACTGACAAATAAATGATGCTATATTTGTATAATGGAATACTATGCAGTAGCTGAAAATATTAACATAGATGAGTCGCCAAAACAAAATGAAATGAAACATCAAATTACGGAAGAAATCAGTATGAACTTATTTGATTAATTTAAATGCACACAAGACAATGCCACATACTGTCACAGATACATGCTGCATGGATAAACACAAAATTTGAGAGAGTGGGAGAGTAGCTGCCTACTGTGGGGGTCAAAGAAGGGAAATAAGAAGGAAGGATTACACATGGTGGAGGGATGAATTGTATCCATGATGTCTTAACTTATAAGGTAACATTTGAAAGACCTATCTGAATGACTATGGGAAACTATAACAGACCACTACCACCAGCACCAGCATCATCATCACCACCACCACCACCAGCACCACTAGCACCAGCATCATCACCATCAACACCACCACCAACACCACCACCACCACCATCACCACCACCACCATCAACACCACTGGCACCACCATCACTACCAATACCACCACCACCATCACCACCACCACCATCGCTACCAGTACCACTACCACCAAAACCACCAGCACCACCACTAGCAGCACCATCATCAGCACCACCATCACCACCATCACCACCAGCACCACCATCATCAGCACCAGCACCAGTTCATTAACTGATACTTTGTATTTCTTAGTACATGTAGCAGAGACTGCCAATTGCCTATCTAATATCTGTTTTCTTTCTCTGTTACTGATTTATGGGAGACAGCATGTGCCCAACCACCTCAGAAAAGGAAACCCTGCCTTTTCTAACCTCCCTTGCAAACAGGGGTGACTCAATCAGCAATTTTTGGCCAACAAGGGGAAAGTGAGAGTTATTAAGTACAGTTGATGTGCCAGTTCTTCACATGGAAGAGCTGCTGGCCCATAGCCCAGGGACCTAGACAGAACAGGACAGCAGGGGCCACAGCTGCCATCCCCGGACTATGAGGCCACCTTTGGGATAGGAGCCAGGGCTGAGGCCAGCAGAGCATAAAGTCAGAAGGAGCCTAGGGCATGGACTGGCTGGCCTGCCCCCTCCTCACCTCAAGCTCCATCCCCTCTTTATTTAAGGTTCTCTGGTCCGGCTGTGTGTGTCCACAGCAACACACCCTCAGACCCCACTCACTGGCTGAACTGAACAATCGCACCTCCCCAGGCACATTCAGGGGGCATGCCGCTCACAGACGGTGCAAATGGCGTGTGCCCCAATTCTCCTACTGACTCACCCTAGCCTGCTCTTCGCCCTTCTGTAGTCTGAGTTATAAGCCTGTTGAGACTGATTTTTTTCCTTTCAGTGCCAAATAATGAAATTTCGACAGTTAGCCTAGAGAACTCTAAGCGTTTCTTACTGCCAGTGAAATAAATCTCAGCAAGATAAGAAGAAAGAAATGTTCCCCCTTCCCTAAAGCTGCAAAAACACAGGCACTCTTTGGAAACATAAGGCTGCCTCTGATAACATAGGGAATTGAAAATGTTATATACACACATAGATATATGTATGTCTCTGTCTCACTCTCTCTCTCTCGCCCCCCCCCACCCCCAGTGTGGAGACTGATAAGAAAATGTAAAATCTCATTCTATTTTCTGTTTGTATAAAAGTGTCTTCAGAAGGGATATTTGGACAAAGAAGTCTTGAAGGTGCCTGGACTTGGCTTTGCCAGCACGACCTGCGATGCTCTCCAGGCTGCGAGACCCATGAGGAGGTGTCTTGTATGATAATTTCTTGCTCTGCTAAGAATGTTTAATTTTACATCTGTCACTTTCTGAAATTTTTTGGTCAAACTATAAGAGGATCATTGCCATCTGCATGAAGGAAAAAATTAGTAAAAGCTAAGACGCTATTTCATTCCTTATTTGAACCAAGGTTCTGAGAGTCCTGTCTTATTTCAATCCACACTGATCTACCAGTCTTGTGCTCATGACTTTCCTGGACCAGAATGCCCTCCCTTTCCGCTCCTTCCTTCATTTCCCTGACACCTGCTCACCCTTCAATCTCACCAGTTGGAAGGCCCCTGCCTCCAGCTTGGAGCTGGGTCTCCTCCCCATGCCTGTAGCCCCTGGGCGTCCCTCTGCCTGGCTCTCCCCTAGCCCACATAAGACAGGGCTCCTCTAGTTACAAGTGACAAGAGCGCAGATTAAACTGGCTTGAGCCAAAAAGGAGCTGTGTTGGCTGCAATGCCTGGAAACCCCTGCCATTCCCCATTCAGGCTTGGATGGGTCCAAGTGCTAGGCGGAGGGCTTGCTCCTGAGCCCTGCCCCTCTCTCTCCGAGGCTCTGCTGGCCCTGATGGCCTCATCCTCAGAGGCTCTCACAAGGGAGCTAGAGCAGCTCCAGAAACACATTCCACCAGCTCTGCAAACCCTGCAGAAGGACACTTCTTGTTCTCAAGAATTCCAGAAGCAGCTCAGTGATTCCGATTGGCTCAGCCTGTTCCTCACTGGCATCTTCCTCATTGGCTAGGCCTGAGCATGTTCCCACCAAGGAGCCCAGGCAAGGGCTGGTCCCCAGAAGGGAAGTTGGGGGCATCTTAGAAGTCTGGGGAGGCAGGCTGGGTATGATGGCTCGTGCCTGTGATCCTAACACTTTGGGAGGCTGAGTTGGGAGGATCATTTGAGCTCAGGAGTTCAAGACCAGCCTGGGCAACATAGCAAGACTCCGTCTCTATTTTGAAAAAAATTTTTTTTTAAAGACTGGGGGCCGGGCGCGGTGGCTCAAGCCTGTAATCCCAGCACTTTGGGAGGCCGAGACGGGCGGATCACGAGGTCAGGAGATCGAGACCATCCTGGCTAACCCGGTGAAACCCCGTCTCTACTAAAAAATACAAAAAACTAGCCGGGCGAGGTGGCGGGCGCCTGTAGTCCCAGCTACTCCGGAGGCTGAGGCAGGAGAATGGCGTAAACCTGGGAGGCGGAGCTTGCAGTGAGCTGAGATCCGGCCACTGCACTCCAGCCCGGGAGACAGAGCCAGACTCCGTCTCAAAAAAAAAAAAAAAAAAAAAAGACTGGGGAGGCAAAAAAGACTGGGCCCCATGGCAACACGAGGTTGTAATTTGTTTTCTTGTCTGCCTTCTACATCTAGATTGCCATAGAGCGTGGCACAGGCATACTAGGTAGGTGCTCAGTAAACATGTGCAGAATGCCATGAGTGGAAAGGACAAGATGTAGCCTGGGAGAGTCCTCCTGATGACAGGGCCCAGGATTGCAGGGATGTCTGAAACTCTGATATGTGCAGGCGCCAGGCAGGAGACACGATGGTCTATGCCAAAAGGACTAGTCAGAACTGGGGGCAAAATGTCCCAATCTGAGACTGTCACATCTTCCGACTTTTTTGAGAAGCCAAATACTTGGACATATATATGAAATCTTGTAATATTTAAAATCTGACAACTAATTTTTTAAACATTGTGCAAACCCACAGGACACCTCCATTTATGAGGATGATGAGGGTCAGCATTTGGAATGGGGAAGAGCAGGAACCCTCTGGAAGGCCACCGTCACAAGGGCTGCATCGGTGACTAGAGAAGGGTGCTTGTCACCCACTCCAGTCTGTAGTCAAGGGTTACAGAGCCAGTCCCAGAGGCAGCCCAGGTACCCACAGTGGGGAGGTCAATCGTGTGAGGGAGTGTGCCCCGCAAGCCCAGGGCCCAGCTCCAGCCCGGGCAACCCCCGGTCTGTGGGGAGGGCCAGCTCCTTGGAGCGGCTCTCACATTTTCCACCTCGAATTAGGCCCTGTCTTCCCCAGAATACCATTCGGCCCCAGCCAAGCAGAACTGATCTTGCATCCCGGAGCCTCCTGGAGCCGGCTTTAAACACTCTTCACAGCAGGTTATTGGATCTTGATTTGAGGAATGCATTCAGCTGAGTCATCGACCCCAAACAATATGAGAAATTAAACGTTGGGCATGCTCCTGATCCCAGAGCCAATTACACGGGCCACTCCCCCCAAGCAGCCCCCGCACCCCCCAGAGAAGGTCCTGCTGAGAAACAGGGCATGAACAGTTCCCCAGATGAAGATGCGGCACTGGGCCAGGCCCTGCACGGGATGGGGTGGGGGCTTCATAGAAGCCAAGGAGGCACAATCAGCCCCACATTATAGGTAGGGAAACTGAGGCACAGAGCGCAGGAAGCCTGCCAGCTCACTTGAGGAAGTGGCAGGCCTAGGAGTGGAAACGAGTTGGTTCTATGCTCCAGAGGTGTGCACTCCAGACCCCGCTCTGCTATAACCGCCCCAGGCGCTCTCAGTCCCATCCCAGCAATCCTTTGGGCATTTCTCTGCATCCTCCAGACTGGCTTTGGAGGGGCTGCAGGCTCCTCATTTTGGTGCAATGGCCCAAGAGACAAGACACAGGACCATTCCAGTGCTGAGGGTG
The DNA here is from genome assembly GCF_002776525.5 of Piliocolobus tephrosceles. Classification (NCBI taxonomy): domain Eukaryota; kingdom Metazoa; phylum Chordata; class Mammalia; order Primates; family Cercopithecidae; genus Piliocolobus; species Piliocolobus tephrosceles. Next base: position 43,488,164 of record NC_045435.1, read on the forward strand.
TTTCTATCAGATGTGACAGTGCGGGGCAGTGGTGAGAGGCCTGGACTCAGTCAGATTGCCTGGAGTCAAAACCCACCCTACCATGTATTTGGCCATGTGACCTCACTCCTTCAGGTTTCCCCGTCTGTAAAGTAGGGCTGTATAACCCATGGCGAGTGTTTAGAATGATGCCAGAACACAGTGTTTAGAACTACTTTCATATCCCGCCTAAATAATCGACCAAAAACATGTGCGGTGCCAGATGACCCTGCCTTCCTCTCCGATGTGACATGTGAAAGCCAGCTCCTCCCATTCACACCTTTCACATCTGATGTTGTTAAGGGGGACAGTTTGGTAAAATTGCTCCCTGTCCCCCTCCACTGACCTGGGTCCTCCTGAGAGGGGTGTTGCGACCCGGGTAAAGTCAGGCTGCAGATTCAGGCAGACCTGGGCTTAACACCCAACTCTGCTTCCCATGAGGTCTGGGATCTTGGGCAAATAACTGCACCTCTCTGAGCCTCGGTGTCCTCATCTGTAAAATGGGATCAGGTAAACCTGTCTTGCAGGACAATTACCAGGACTTCAGCAGAATGACCTCTTGTGGGTGACCCATGGGTGTGAAACAGGATTGCCAGCTTTGAAGATGAGACTGTCCGCTGAGAGGCTGCAACGTGGGAAGTCCAGAAGACCTCACATTTGCTGTGCCCAGGACTGAGCCTGGGTCCCGAGGCAGAACCTGTGCACGCATCCCCAGGGACATGGGAAGCTTGGGACTCACATCCTTTTGGCCTCACTCAGTTTTTGCAGCCCTGGGGAGTACGGGTCATCTCCAGCCCAGCTCTGCTACAAAGCCATAGGGAGAAGCAAGTGGCCACTCACTTTAGGCCACTCACACTAGGTCTATTCACTGGGCTCAGTGCTGAGCAGGTGCCTCTGACCCCCTGCAGCTCCAAAAAGGCATTTCTGAGATCGAGGAGAGGCATGCTCATGGCTTAGCAACTGCTTCTCCGGGCTGGCTCTGCCGCATCTTGATCACCTGCCTGGAGCAGAGGGTGGACTCAGCTCTCCAGGGAGCCCATCTGCCAATGGGTTCAGTGCCACAGCGTCTGACATCCAGGCACCAGGTGCAGGCCACCTGAGCATCTCTGGGACAGCCCATGAGGCCGGCTGGCAGCTCCAAGAGGTACCTATCCCATCGTCACTGGGAGAGGAGCAGGCTCACTCCTCCAGGGCTTGGGCACAGGCCTCTCTCCCATGCCCGGGCCCTTGCTCTGCAAGTGGCACAGCAGGAAGTTGGTCAGGGAAGGGGACAGTGCTTCCTAGGCTGTCACTCCAGAAGGCAGCTTGGCGCTGGGTGCCCAGCACACACTTAGTAAATGGCTTGTGCCATCACAGCACACTAGTTCCTCTCCAGATGCCTTCACCCCTCCACAGTCACCCCAAAGCACAGCGATGAGGCCACTGGAAGCTGAAGGGAGGGGGAAAGACCAGGGCATTCGGGTTATGGCCCTGGCACAGGCATCCCTAAGGAAGCTATGAAGGGGAGGAGAAACAGAACGATCCATGGAGTCGGAAAATGAGACCATGTTACACAGGAGCTGAGGGGTGACCTTTTGAGCCCAGGAGCTGTTACTTGTCCCTAACCCAGGCCTTGCTCTACTTGGAAATCAAATTAATCGCAGCTACTGTAGCAGGTGTCCATCTCAGCTAACCTTTGGAGAGGTTGAGACATGCCAGGATGTGCTGCAGTAACAAACAGCCCCCAATCTTGGAGGCTTAAAGGGCAGGGTTCACTTCTTGCTCTGGTCACATGTTCAGTGCAGCTCAGCAGGGGGATTCTTCTCACTGAGCGCCCTCAGGGACCCAGGCTGGCAGAGGCTCTGTCTTTACCACATGCTTCTGCCATTGCCGTGGCTGGCTAGAGCAATGTACTGGCCATTAAATTCTCCCGCCTGGAAGTGACTGACGCATGCCACCTCTACTCACATCTCAGTAGCCAGCGTTAGTCACGTGGCCTCACCCCTCCTCTAACAAGGCAGGGCAGGGCCGTGCTCCTCCAACTGTCCCAAAGGAAACGGCAGAACCTGGGGCTGTCCTTGAGAAGACCCAGCCCCACATAGGGCCGGGAATCCCACCACAGCACACCAGGGATTTTCTAGGATGTTGCTGAGTTTCCACCATGGCCCCATTCTGCTGAGCGGGAGGAAGACTTAACCTCAGTCATGCTTAGGGCTTTTCTGCCTGTTCCATGGATCTGGTAAGGTCTCAGGACCTTGCACGGTGTCAGAAGGTCAGAGGGAGAGAGGCTCTAACGTCACTTGTTATGGCTGAAGTGCGTCCCCCAACACTCATGCACTGAAGCCCCAGCCCCCAGCATCTCTGCAGGGGACTGCATTTGGAGATTTGGCCTTTACAGAGGTGACTAAGGTGAAAAGAAGCCATTGGGGGTCCTAATCTATGGTGTCCATATAAAGAGAGGAAATTCGGACCCAGAGAGACAGCAGGGAACCTACACACAAAGGGAGGACCACTCGAAAAGGCAGCAAGGGGGTGGCTGACTGCAAACCCAGGAGAGGGGCCTCAAAGGAAACCAACAGTGGACCCCTTGATCTTGGAATTCCAGCCTCCAGAACTGTAAGAAAATAAACCCCTGTTGTTGAAGGCCCCCATTTGTAGTACTTTGTTATGGCAGCCCTGGCAAACCCATACATCACTGGCCACGCATTCACCCGTCATATCACGGTGCTCCAGTGCTCTGGGTGGGTGGACTTGCAGGTCTCAGAGCTCTGCTGCTTCAGGGCCATGCTTGGGCTGGCATTGAGCTTGGCAGCAACTGAGGACCCTGTGTCCAAGGTCTCCTTCCCTACATTCTCAATGGTAACACCTCTAAGGTGGGTGCTTCACTGACCCACAAACATCAGGGTGCAGTTACTGAGGGAGGAAAAATGGATATTGGTGGCAACTAGTCACCTGCTACCCTGTACCACCAGTGAAGAAACTGAGGATCAAGAGAAGCTGTGACCTGCCCAAGGTCCACAGCCCATGTGTAGCAGCAGTGGGAAGGTAAGACTAGACTTTGGCCACACACAATGAACTCTGTCACCATGTTAAAACTCCAGAAACCCGGCATCCTGCCACTCCTCGGCCTAATGCCTGTTCCCACCCAGAACCACAAAGGAGATGTGGTCCAAGCAGGGCTCTTCAGAAAGACTGAAAATGTGACCAACACACGAGGATGTGCCGGTGGGAATGAAGGCTGGCACAGCTTCTTGGAATGGGTGTGTTAGTTCAGATTAGGTTCACCTGTAAGAGAAACATCAAAAGTGGTTTGAACAAGATAGCCACTCATCTCTCTCGCACGTTCCAAAAGTCATCTGAAGGTAGGATGTCTGGGGTCGTTACAGACGAGCTACAGTGTCCGTGACATGGGCTCTATCCTGTTGCACTTCAGTGAGAAACTTCCATTCCCCAGATTACCCTGTGGTTCAAGATGGCTGCTGTCACTCCAGCCATGATAAGCACATCCCACTCAGCCTGAAAGAAAGGCCACCTCCTATCCCTAGGGAAGTTGCATGCATACTTACATCCATTGGCCAGAACCCACCTGCAAGGAAGGTTAGAAAATGCCGTCTTTATTCTGGACAGCTGTGTACCCAGCTAAAAATCAGGGATTCTCTTTCAATGGAGAAAAACAGTATATATCAGAGGACAACTATTAATCTCTGCAGAAGACTCATAGGAGTAATTAAAACTAATTAAGACTGTGAGCTCCAGCAATTCTACTTGCATGAGTTACCAAAAGCAAATTTGTAAGGATTGTTGATGTTGCCCTGTTTGTTGTTGGAAAATCTTTCAGAAACAAAAGTCCACCCTGAGGGAAGTGGTTTATAAATTGCCATATATCCACATGTATGCAGCTGCAGGGGTTAAGCAGTCCTGCACTTGACATGGAATGATCTCCAAGATCCACTGGAGCTATAGAATATTAGTATTACAGAAAGAGGAATGATATACACATCCATCGGTGTGAACACAGGATGGCTCTGGAAGGTTATGGAGACCCTGGGTGCTTCAGGAGGGTGACGAAGGAATTCAGTGCCACACAGGGAGATTTATCGTTCACCAAATACCCTCCTGTACTGCACGAACCTTTTTTTTCTTGCCACGTACATATATGACCTATTTTTAAAAAACAAAAATTACAAAAATGGCCAGGCACGGTAGCTCACGCCTATAATCCCAGCACTTCGGGAGGCCAAGGTGGGTGGATCACGAGGTCAGGAGATCAAGACCATCCTGGCTAACATTGTGAAACCCCGTCTCTACTAAAAAATACAAAAAGTTAGCTGGGCATGGTGGCAGGTGCCTGTAGTCCCAGCTACTCGGGAGGCTGAGGCAGGAGAATGGCGTAAACCCAGGAGGAGGAGCTTGCAGTGAGCCAAGATGGGGCCACTGCACACCAGCCTGGGCGACAGAGCAAGACTCCGTCTCAACAACAACAAAAATTACAAAAATGGTCTCTTTTCTTCTGTGGATGCCTCTCTGCTCATTCACTGCACCCAACAAACCTCAGCTGACACTGCCGTCTTGGACTGTATGTGGATTTGATGGTCAAATCCCTGCTGGCCCCCAACCCTTACCCTGCTCACTCAGAATGCTGTGAGCTTGCCTTCCCTGATTACCAGGCTTTTATGTGAGCTGAGAGGCCTCAACAAAGTATGCCACTCAGGGGCACCCTGCAGTCCCCGCTGCAGCCCAGGAGTCCAGCTCACTGGCCGTACTGTCAGCCCTGCCCACTAGCAACCCTCCGGGCCCTGGATCCCGGGGAGCCTGATACACTGGCGCCACAGACATGAGCTGTGTTGGAGCTGGTGCCCTCGCACCCTGTTCCCCCCTAAATAAAGGCCAATCGTGGAGGCGGGCAACTGCCTGACCCTCAGGGTCCCCATGGCCGGGACTGCGACCTCCTCAGGCTCTAAAGCATGCAGTTGGCTGTGTCCTGGGTGGGCCCTTCCTCTCCAACACTGGGGATTACATAACTGGCAGCAACTCCCTTTTGCTCTGGCTGCCAAAAAGCTCAAAGCCGAATTCAGGTACAAGGGCAGTGGCGGGGACACACGGGCCCCTCTCCCGTACTCACGCCTTATGATCCCAGTGCTTTGTTCTGATTTACTCCCATTTTCAGCCAACCACACCCATCCTTATGACAAACATCATTCCCCGCATCCTGTCTGCTGAGGGCTTACTATGCGCCAAGCACTATTCTTGAGGCTAAAAATAAGAGCTATCCTTATCACTCATTATTGTACGCCAGCCACTCACGCTTAGTGTTTTCCAATCCTTACAAAAGGCCCTGCAGGATGGGTCTTCTCTGGATTTTACAGATGGCAACAGTAAGTCCATTCTGAGTTTTACTGGAGCTGAGCAGAGGGAACTGGCTGCTCAAGACAACAATGTGTGTCTCTGACACAGAAGGCAGAGGGGCTGGCTCACAAAACATAGTTCTCCTCTCTCTCCAATGTCTGTCCCCACTACTCAGATGGGCCCAGGGGCAGGGGCAGCTGGGATCCTGTTTCTCTCCACCTCCCCAGCAGGCAGTCCAGGGCTTGGGCATTGGGGATTGTTCCTTAGTTGAGCAAACAGAGGTCCCCTGAGCCTCCCAGCCCCTCACCCAGCCCTCAGGCTCCTGAAAGGAACCAGCCCCGGTATTCCTGCAAAACCTCCACATTAGCACCTTCTGCTCCTTTTCTTTTTTATTAAAAAATAGATCAAGAAAATATACACACTTCAGTCCATCCACCACAGTGGGCTTTGAGGAGGCCAAAGCACCATGGGGATGGGATGGAGGCATTGGGAGAGCCAGCCCTGCCCTCGTGCCAAGGATGCAGAGAAGGAGGGTGCCCTCAGCCAACCTTGCCAAGCATGGCCCTGGAAGGAAAGCCCAGGCCATGTCGCTGAGCAGTATGAGACCAGGTGGGAAGGGAGGAGGGTCCCCAGTGAAAGCACAGATGGCAAAGGGGATTGGGAGCCCCAGGGAGGTGGGGCCTCCAGACTCATGGTGGGAACAGGGCCACACAGGGCTACCGCCCACAGAAGGTCCCTTGACCTGGTCCTCCTCCCCCGGGGACTCTGGGCCTGCTGGCCTCCATTCTGGCCTGTCCTCTGCAGGCCCTGGCAGCTGCTCTCAGGCATTGATGGCCTTCCAGCGCTCGCTGTCCGTGCTGTTGATGCTGCCAGCGTGGCAGGGCATGGAAGCGATGTCATCCAGGTAGGCCACCCCGCCAGCAGAGTCAAACTGCGTGCTTGAGTAGCTGGCAGCTGAGGCCCCAGCAGCCCCTGGAGCCTCCAGGCCCTCCCGCCGGGCCACAGCATAGGGCTGGGGTAGGTGTACATCCGGCTCCTCTGTCTCGTCCACTTGGCATTTGTAGGAGAAGAGGATCTTGGGCTCTGAGCTGACAGGAGGGAGAGAGGGGCACAGGAGCCTCACTGAGTGACTCAGAAACAGACTTCCCTCCAGGCCAATGGGGCCACCAGAAAAGGAAGGAATCGGCCAACAGTTGGCTGACACCCACCCCGAGCAGGCCTGTCAGCTGGACCCCGGTGCCCATCTAGACTTGTTTTGGAACCCAGCCCTCCTCCCCCTGACTGTGTGAGCTCAGGCAGGGGGCCTCTGTGCCTGCTTCCTCATGGTGAAATGGGTGCGTGGACACCATGTGGAGGAAGAACAGACATAAATCATGAGCCTTCAATAGCGCCTGCCCAAGCGCTCAGGAAACATTGGCTGTGGCCTCTGCCTCACTCCTCTGACCCCTGCTGCTCATGTTATCACCCACTCCACTCTGACCTGGTCCCTCGGCCCTCAGGGCAACTCTCCAAGGGGGATACACTACACCCAATTTACAAAAAGGAGTCTGAGGCTCAGGAGAGAAATTGTGTGCACAGATCCGAGCTGTGGCTGTGGGCCAGTCTGACCCTCTGCCAGCTTCACCCGGGGGGAGGCTGAGCCCCTCCCCACAAGACCTGGCAGGTGAGAAAGGAGGGGCAAAGCACCCACAGTCTGACCATATTAGAGGCCTGGAGTGGGACCCCCAATCCCACGTCTTCAGCATCCCATCTCACAGACACTTCTGCAGATGCACATGTGCACAGCAGTGTACTCACCCCCAGAGAATCCAACTGACTTCCCACCCCAAACCTGCTCCCCACTTAAGTCTTCCCCCAGCAGGGTACAAGCTCCACGAGGACAAGGATTTGCATCCACTGTGGGCCTCGCATCTTCTGGGTCTAGCAGTGTCTGGCACACAGTAGGTGTTCAATAAATGCTTGCGAATGAATGAGTTAATATATTATTAAATAAAAACCAGCAATGTAGAACAACGTGCACAGTCACTCTACCTCTCATGATGAGAGTATGTCTGTGTGTACTGTACATACAATGTGCATATATATATGTGTATGTGTGCATATATCTACATGTATATGTTGAGCGCATGTGTGTTCATGTGTGTATGCATGCATGTGGGTGTGGATGTTTGTGTGCATGTGCCCATGTGTATCCGTATGTGCATGTTTGTGCATGTGTGCATGCTTGTGCATCTGTGCGCGCATATGCACGTGTCCATGCACATGTGCGTGAGTGTGCGTATATCTGTGTGCATGTGCATCTGTAGGCGTGTGCCCATGTGCAAGTATGTGCGTGCGCATGCGCGCTGAATGCATACACATCCACCTGTTGCAATCCTCACACCCATGCTGGAAGAAGGCGCAGTTCCGCCGGCAGCCACGCGAGGGCGCCGGCGGCCACAGACTCACCCAAAGAAGCCCCGGAGGAAAGCCACGTAGATGAGCGGAGCAAAGAAGCTGAAGTACAGGAAGGTTGTGGCATCTACACAGCTGCGGAGAAGACGGGTCAGCGCGGGGCCTCCCAGCCCTATGCTGACTCCACACCTCCCCACGCCCCCAGTGGGTGGACACCCTGCCACCCACTTCCCATGCCCCCACAAGGTAGACACCCTGCGGCCCCCACGCACCAGAGCCCCTCAATGATGTCCAAGCACAGCAGCACACTCCCCAGCCCCTGCAGTAGGTTGAGCAGTGCCAGGATGCCCGCATACACGTAGAAGCTCCTCCGAGCTGAGGGCCAGACAAGGTGGGTCGTGAGGTCCCACCCTGGCCAGGCCAGGCTCTGCCTCCAGCACCTACCACCCTCAAGCCTGGTGTGTCCCCCGGGACCCCCCTAGGCCTCCCTCTCACCCAGGGCTCTCCAGCTCCCAGCCACAGTGGCCCAGTAGACCCCCTCCTGTCCCCGCCTGTCCCAGAGCTGCCGGCCAGCTGCTCACAAGGCAGGGAGATGCGCTCCTTCAGCGGGGTCTTGGGAAGGACGACCACCAGAGAGTAGACCTACAGAGACAGGCAGGGCTGAGACAGTGCTGAGGGCGCCAGCCCTGACCCACAGCCAGAAACCCAGGCATCCAATCCCCTACCTGGCCCTGAGGCCCCAGTCACCCCAGTTGCCCCAGCCTGAACCTCACCAGGAAGAAGAAGCAGGAGCTGACCAGCCAGAACTGGCGGCCCCCATGGCCATAGATATTAAAGTCCTCAGCTGAGAGATGGGCATCAGGGTACAGGATCTCCAGGGTGCCCTGCAGGGGCAAGCAGGAAGGGATGAAGGGAGAGGATCTCAAGGCTCCTCCCTCCCAGGGGCTTTCCCTGATGCAAAGCCCCCTAAGCTCTCTACCACACCAAGTCCAGCCTCTTGGCCTGACCCTCAAGTCACCTGCCCCAGCCTGCTCCCAGGCCACGTACTGCCCACCTGATTGTAGCATCCGGAGCCGGCCCAGTCTTGGGCTGAGTCACATGGGGCAGGGGGCAGAGATGGATGAGGTGCAGTACCTGCCGCCAATCTAAGAAAGGGGCCTCTAGATGCATGCTTCTCAGGGAGGTCTGCGGACCTGCACTGTCCCTACCTGAACTCTTTATTAAAATGGCAAGTCCTGAGCCTCCTGCCCTGGCACTCTGGCCTACTGGATCCAAATCTCCAGGGGACCCCAGAACGTGCCTCAGTAACAAGCATCCCATGTGATTTCTCAGGTGCAAAGTTTTGAGAACTCTGAAGGTGACAAAGACTGGAAACCTCACCCAAGCCCAGAAGCAGTGGGTGCCTGGTGCCCTGACCCCTGGCGTCTCCTGCCACACCCACCCTCTTACCTGGGTGACAGAGTAGGCCAGAGACAGCACTGTGGTGATGGCCAGCACCCGCTTGATGCTGGACTTGCTCTCCAGGTGGCCTGGAAGAAATGTGCTGGTCAGTAGGCAGGAGCCAGCCCAGGTGACCACGCCAGAGTCAGCCCACAGCCAGGGAGGGGCAGGGGAGAGTGTCGCCGGGGCCCAGGAGCCCAGCGGTACACACACCAAAGGCCAGGCCCAGGATGATCACACTCAGCTCGATGGCCAGCAGGAAGAAGCGGGTGATCTCCCACAGGATCTGCACGCAGAGTGGACACAGCGTCAGCCTGGGCCAGCATCCCCAGCCCACCCCAGGCCAGGCCTCCCCGGCCTCCCTCAGAGGGCCCAGCCGCACCTTATCAGCAACAGTTGCAGCATTCGAGGTGCTCACCGTCATGGATACCACGGCCCGGGCAATGCCCACCAGCGCCACCACAAACACCTGGTGGGCAAGGGAGTGGCGTGGTAGTCAGGGAACAAGAGCCTCTGCATCAGCAGGGGCAGTAAGCTCATCCCTCTATCTACAGGAGCCTTTGATTCCTGAGGTCGGAAAGGAGGAAGGGGCAAGTCAGGGTGGGACACAGGGAGGTGGGGATCAGGCTCCAGGGAGCAAGGCTCACAGACTTGTAGACCCTCAACTGCAGGTGACCTCCAGCCTGGCCTTCCCCTCTTGGGGCCCCAGTTTCCTGGCTAGGAACAACAGCCTTGGGCTGGTAAGTAGGGGTGAGCACGGTGGAGCCAGATGGGCCAGCTTCACATCACAAGTAGCAGGCTGCTGCTTCCTGGCTCTGTACCTTAGCTTTCTCATCTATAAAACGGGGGCAGAAACAAAACCTACTGCATTTAATTGTAGGGTCAAATGGGTTAACAGATGCAGCAGAAGACTGCCTGGCACCCAGGAAGGGCCAAGTATACATTTGCTATTATTATCATATTCATGGTTTTAATTCTGAGGCATGCGGCACCAGGCGAAAGGTCACTGACAACAGGTGCAGAGACCTCCAGGGAAGCCACCGGCCCAGCAGGTTTCACAAAAGGGCCTGCTCAGCATCTGTGGCACTTATCAGCCTGGTATATCCATCCCCTTCCTCTCCCTCCTCACCCCGGCTTCAGTGGTTTCAGATGAGGCTGAGTCCACCGCTCCTGGCTTCAGGGATGGGCCTAGGACGCAGCACTGGCCAGTGGTGTATGCCATTCCCCTGGCCTGAGGGCTGGTTCAGGGAAGTGCATGGGACCCACAGGAGCCCCATGAGAGAAACCAGGCTGTCAGGTGCAACTGCTGGGAAAGGCAGACCAAGGGCATGCAAACCTGGAACCATGGATGCCACCCTGCTGCCACAAGGGCAGATGGCAAGAGAGCAGGGCCATCAGGGAGATCCCAGGATGAGTGGGAGATGGAGATGGTGCCCCAGTACCACTGCTGTGCCCCAAAATCCTGCTGTGCCTGAGGCCCAGGAACTGCCCAGTTTCTCAGTCAGAAACTGGCTTCTATGAGCCTCAGCTGGGTTTTCTGACACATGCCCAGATCCATATATACTCTGTCTTTTATGCCATGAGAAATTGTGTCAGCAGGGCAGGCAGCAAAAGCAACAAACTGCCAAACGCCTACTGTGTGCCAAGCTCCCACTGGGCTGCAGCTATGCAGACAACCTATAGGTGCTCACACGAACTCCATAGCTAAAGCAGATCAACATCTATTACGCAGAAGGGCACTGGGGCACAGAGAGACCAAGCCACTGGCTCCAGGTCACACAGCAGCATGGCTGGGGTTCAGAGCTGGACTTCCTGAGTCCACTCTTACCACTGCCTCCTGAACTGTTTAGGACAAAGTCCCCAAAAGTTGACGGGCTGGGTCCTGTACTATGTTCCTGGACATTTAGCCCTGGCTCTTTCTTCCTGCCTGCACTCCCCCTTATCCCACAAAAGGACATCTGCCTAGCATACAGTAGGTGTTTAATATCTGTTGAATAAATACACAAATAAGTAAATGGGGAGAGAAGCAGAGAAGAAAGCAGGCCTCAGTTCCCAGTCCTGTCCACCACCATCTTTGCAGGTGTAAGGGACATCGGGCCACTACAGCCTCCAGGCTTCCCCAGTCCCTTGTCTGTCTCTCTGCCTGCCCACAGCCCACTCCTCTGACTGGGAAGTTCTGGGCTAGACCACAAAGAGGCGACCAGGGAGCCACTCGGCTCTCACGTGGTGGTATCTAAGGGCCACAGAGAAGGGAGGACTCCAGCCAGGCAGACCCTGCAGGCAGGGTAAGGGCGCCTGAAGGAAGGGAGCTGGACAGCCCACACCCGAAACCCATACCTGGACAGCCCGCACCCAAAGCCCATACCTGGACAGCCCGTACCCAAAGCCTACACCTGGACAGCCCTGAAGTCCACACCTGGATAGCCTGTCCCTGCACAGCCCATACCTGAAGCCTACACCTGACAGCCCCCACCCAGACAGCCTGCACCTGGATAACCCCTACCTGAAGCCCATACCTAGACGGCTCACACCTGGGTAGTCCACACCTGAAGCCTTCTGCAGCCCACACCTGCACAGCCCAGACCTGCAGCCCATACCTGGAACCTGCATTGAGACCGCCCACACCTGGAACCCACACCTGAAGCCTATACCTGGAGTCTATACCCAGAGCCCACACCTGGAGCCTATACCTGGGCAGCCCACACCTGGATCCCACACCTGGAGCCTATACCGGACAGCCCACACCTGGAGCCCACACCTGGAGCCTATACTGGGACAGCCCACATTTGGAGCTGCCTTCTCAACCACAGCCCTGACACCTCTCCCCAGGCAACATGTGCCAGGACCACCAAGTGGTGAGAATGCAGGCTCTCCCAGCAAGTAAGATGTCTTCTCCAAAGAGGTTTCACAGAATGGACAGATAGGGGATGAAAGGTTGGAGGATGCAGTGGGCATTTTTCCCACCCAGCATCCATCCATTCCCCTCCCCTCTAGTATCAGCTCCCCAGTTCTGTTGTAGGGACCACCTCCCTCAGTCCATATGGTCCGGCTGAGCTGCTGCTGCCCTCCCAGCTTCACAGTGCCCCTTTCCTTCCTAGCCACAGTGCTTGGCTCAGGGATGAGGATGGGATCCTAGGTGGGCCAGTCAGAGGAAATCCCAGGTCTACACTGGCACTATCAGAAACAGGCACTGTCTGCCTGAGTTGTAGAGGCAGGATGTTAGCTTAAAGCTGTTCTTGGCCATCTTTGACACCATATGAGGAGAACTCATCAGAGATAAGTCCCAAAGAGAGCAGAGATGCAGAAATAGATCCTTAACGGCATCATTTAACTGCCTGGATCCAGCCATACCTGAAGCTCACTTTCATTATAGAAGCAGTTAATTCCTTTTTGTTTACCCCAGTTGTCGTTGGCTCTTGTCAACTGCAGTGAACTCACCAGGATATAGAAGGTGATAAAAATGGGGCTGGAGGTGATGCGGATCTTGGCCCGAGCAGATGGAAGCTTCCAGAGCAGGAAAATGAGGAAGAGCACATTGGGGATGAGCAGCAAGAGGTCCCAGTACCGGACCCTGGCAGACAGGCACAGAAGCTGGCTCACTGGTGAGGCCACATATGCACCCTCTCTCCAGCACACAGTCTGGCCCACCCTCACCACTCCCCCACTCCAGGAAAAGCCACTGACACTCAGCGAGCCTGCCCAGTGTTGTGACTGCCTCACCTGGAGGTGCCAATGTCTTCATAGAGCAGCAGCAGGCAGCGATGAGGCACACTGATGTTTGGTGCCAGGGGTGGGGGTAGCGCTGTGCTCCCATTGGCCCAAGTCGCCTCCTCCAGGGTGTCCATTCTGCCAGCAGCCAGCCCTGGGGGAGTGAGAGCCACCCAGTGAGCCGCGCAGGAGCTGTGTGGCCTGGGCCACTGTCCTCCTTCCTCTGGACCTGGGACTCCCAGGGGAAAATCAGAGGGCCTGCACAGAGCACCCCTGTAAACCACCCTCCCTACCTGCTGCAACTCAGTGTGGGACTCCACACAGGTCACGACCCAATCCCCCAGGCAGGGGCCCAGTCCCCCATCTCAGGCTCTATCTCACGACCCGCAAACAGTCACAAAGCCACCCCCTCAGCTGAGCACCTCCGTGTGTAAGGCACAGCCACTTGGCTCCTTTCAGTCCTAAGGGCCCACGAGAGCAGCATGGGTGAGAGCACAGGCTCTAGGTTCACAGCCCAGCCCTGCCCTTTCCTTCCTGTCCTCTCCGTGCCTGTGTCCCCCACCTATGGAATGGGTGTAACAAGTAAGGCTGTGGTGATGCCAAGTGCCTCAAACAAGACACACACATGGGGAGTTCTTGGTAAAGATCAGCCGTGGTTCCGACCCGCCACGCCATGCAGAACTCAGAGGCCACTGACTCGTATGAGGCCACGGCACTGCTGAGGGCCATAGCTGGGCACCATGCCCTCCTCAGTTGCACCCTCTGGCCCTTATCTCCCTCTGCCACCACAGACAAAGATGGAGGGGACACTGAGCCATGCCTGGGAGATGCACAGGAGGTCTCCAAGTGGAGATGGGCATGGGGAAAGAGGCTATACCACAGAGGGGCAGGGCAAGCTGTGTCTGCAACAGTCAGGCTACAGGGTGAAGCCAGGGACAGGGTGGGCCCATAGGCAGGGGCCCACATGACACTCTGAGCACGAGAGGTTGAGTCTAGCCTGGAAGACAGGAGAGCTGGTGGTCTGGGGTCCTGGGAACCACTCCGGGGTTGGAGGACTGAGGGTCTGGTCAGAAAACCGAGACTCCTGAGCTAGAGGACTCTCAGGGAATAGCAACAGGTACTTCTGCAGGGAATTCGGGGTGATCCAGGTGTGGCCTGGGGCACCAGAACATAACAGATGCCAATATTTAGAATGATTTGAGCAGATTGGGCCAGATGCCTATGACTCCGCTTCACCAGGAATGCTCATAAAGCCTGTGGATGAAAGCTCCAGGCGGGGAACAGCCCCAGAGCATGAACATAAATGGTCGACACTGCACAGCATAAAAAGAACGACCCACTGGTACAGGCAACACGAATGACTCTCAGAAGTGATATAGCGTGAAGCCAGGCACAAGGGCCGACAGGCATACGATCCGTGGACAAATGTAGACGGGGCACCTTTGGGTAGATGAAGAGCGTGGTAATTGGGGGAGGCATGCCAGCTTCTGGGTGTCAGATCCAGGTGGTAGGTACACAGGGGTGTTCACTGTGTGATAATTCATTGAGCCACACACTGACGACTCCTAAGTCGTAGGTGCACTTCAGTAAATTTTAAAAAGTAAAAAAGATGTGGCTGGGCACGGTGGCTCACACCTGCAATCCTAGCACTTTGGGAGGCCGAGGCGGGCAGATTGCCTGAGCTCAGGAGTTCGAGACCAGCCTGGGCAACATGGTGAAACCCCATCTCTACTAAAATACAAAAAAAAAAAAAAAAGATTAGCTGGGCATGGCTACAGCACCTAACAGTCATGCACCTACAGTCCCAGCTACTTGGTAGGCTGAGGCAGTAGAACTGCTTGAACCCAGGTGACGGAGGCTGCAGTGAGCCGAGATGGTACCACTGCGCTCCAGCCTGGGCGACAGAGCGAGACTCTATCTCAAAAAAAAAAAAAAAAAAAAAAAGATGTGTCCCGAAAACACATCAAGGGCCCAGGCCTCCCCTTCAGCAAGGAGCCGCCCAGTGAGCTGCACGCCTGTCAGCAAGGTCTGCAGAAACGCAACAGGAGACCTGCTTCTGTTGTTGCCAAAGCCATCCTTGAACAACAGCAGCCCAAAACAGGGCTGGGGGGCTTAGGAATATTCCCACTGCTGGTCCAAGCTCTTAAACACCAGAACACCTCTGGATGAAAGGGAAGGAAGACTCCGAAGGGGACGGGCCATGGGCTGGGGCTCAGGTTGCTCCAGTGGGCCACTCACTGGCTCTGGGATCAGGTCCCCACCTAAATAATAAGGACAGCAGGGTGCAGTGACTCACACTTGCAATCCCAACACTTTGGGAGGCTGAGGAGGGAGGACTGTTTGAGCTCAGGAGTTTCAGACCAGCCTGGGCAACATAGCAAGACCTCATCTCTACAAAAAACACAAAAATTGGCCAGGCGCGGTAGCTCACGCTAGAAATCCCAGCACTTTGGGAGGCCAACGCAGGCGGATCACTTGTGGTCAGGAGTTCAAGACAAACCTGGTCAACATGCCAAAACTCCATCTCTACTAAAAAACACAAAAATTAGCCGGGCATGGTGGCGTGCAGCTGTAATGCCAGCTATTTGGGAGGCTGAGGCAGGAGAATCACTTGAATCACTTGAACCCGGGAGGCAGAGCTTGCAGTGAGCTGAGATCGTGCCACTGCACTTTAGCCTGGGCGACAGGGCAAGACTCTGGACACAAAAAAAAAAAAAAAAAAAAAAGGCTGGGCACGGGGGCTCACACTTGTAATCCTAGCACTTTGGGAGGCTGAGGTAGGCGGATCACCTGAGGTTGGGAGTTTGAGGCCAGACTGACCAACATGGAGAAACCCCGCCTCTACTAAAAAAAAAAAAAAAAAAAAATACAAAATTAGAACCAGGCACGGTGGTTTACACCAGTAATCCCAGCACTTTGGGAGGCCAAGGCGGACGGATCACCTGGTCAGGAGTTCGAGACCACCCTGACCAAAATGGAAAAACCCTGTCTCTACTAAAAATACAAAAAACTTAGCCAGGCACGGTGGCACATGCCTGTAAAGGGCCCAGCTACTCGGGAGGCTGAGGCAGGAGAATCACTTGAACCCAGGAGGCGTAGGTTGCGTTTAGCTGAGATCGCACCATTGCTCTCCAGCCTGTGTGACAGAGCAAGACTCCATCTCAAAAAAAAAAAAAAAATTATCCAGGCATGGTGGCGCATGCCTGTAATCCCAGCTACTCAGGAGGCTGAGGCAGAAGAAACACTTGAACCCAGGAGGCGGAGGTTGCAGTGAGCCGACATCGTACTATTGCTCTCCAGCCTGGGCAACAAGGGTGAAACTCCATCTCAAAAAAAAAAGAAACAAATACAAAAATTAGCCAGGTATAGTGGTGCATACCTGTAGTCCCAGCTAATAGTAAGGCTGAGGTGGGAGGATGGCTTGAGCCCAGGAGTTCAAGGCTGCAGTGAGCTACGATCGTGCCACTGCACTCCAGCTTGGGTGACAGAGTGGGGCCATGCCTCAAAAAAGAATTAATTAAAAATAATAAAATGAGGCCATAGCTATAATCTTCAAGTGATGGGGAATATTAAAGACACATAATAGATCTTAAGAAAGAAGATGGGTCCTTCCCTACTGTTGGGAGGGGAGCAAAGCAGCCCAGCCTTCACTAACACAAGCTTTTTTTTTTTTTTTTTTTTTTGAGACATCGTCTTGCTCTGTCACCAGGCTAGAGTGCAGTGGCATGATCTCGGCTCACTTCAACCTCTGCCTCCCAGGTTCAAGCAATTCCCCTGCCTCAGCCTCCTGAGTAGCTGGGGCTACAGGCGCGTGCCACCATGTCCAGTTAATTTTTTGTACTTTAGTACAGACAGGGTTTCACCATGTTGGCCAGGATGGTCTTGATCTCCTGACCTTGTGATCCGCCCACCTTGGCCTCCCAAAGTGCTGGGATTACAGGTGTGAGTCACTGCACCTGGTCAACCTTTTTTTTTTTTTTTTGAGATGGAGTTTCTCTCTTGTTGCCCAGGCTGGAGTGAGGTCTGCCAATTTCAGGTCATGCCCTTCTCCCTTCCGGGTGGCTGGAATATGGATACGACGGTGGGAGCAAGAGCAGTCTTCCCAGACCATGAGGCAGAAACCCTGTATGAGGGTAACAGAGCAGTGAGAAAGAAGGTGTCTGGGTCCCCAGCACAATGGGGACTCCGTGCATGTACTGGACAGCTTGCACAGAGGCTGTTATGCATAGATAAAAATAATCTATTATCTTAGCCTTTCTTTCAACAGCTAGTCCAAATCCCAATGAATATAAAGGTACTGCTTGGACTGGGTGGTCAGATATTTTGGGCCCAGCTCTCAATAAATAAGCAGGAGGCAGTCTTGGAAAGATCGAGATAAAGAACATTCCAGGGAGAATCACGTGAGATCCAGATGCACAGGTCCAGAGGTGGGAACAGGTTTGTCCTGCCCCAAGGGCAAAAAACAGGCCAGAGTAGCTGACACGAGAAAGGTTGGCAGGGCCAGGTCCCACATGCAACTCGACTTCACTCTAAGTGCAACCAGAAGGGTGTTACGAGGAGAGAGGGGTCTGGTTTCTGTGGGGACAGGATGCCAGTGAAAAGGGATGAAGTGGAGGAGAAGCAGAGACAGGGAGGCCATGAGGAGCTCCTACAACGGTCCAGGTATGAGAGGACAGAGGCTTGCACTAGTGGCAACAGCGCAGGTGGAACAGAGCGATTTGGGAGACCTTTGGGATGCTCAGCCAACAAGACCCACTGACAGATCAAACACAGGGAATGAGAGAAGAGGCCAAAGAAGGCTGATGGTACAGTTTCTGGCCTGAGCCACTGGATGTTTTACAACTGAGGCTAACACTGCCCACAAGACACTGTCCCCTTCTTCCTCACTAACAAGCTACTATTTTGTTCAGGATCCCTCCATAAAGCCTAGTGTTCAAAGTGCTGGGCCCCTCCCCAGCACCAGAAATTGAGTCTCCATTAATTTCAGCCAGTGGTCTCTGCGGTGGAGCCGGTGTGGAGCACTGCTCTAGTTTGACATGGCAACTGCTAGGGGATGGAGGACTGTGGACTTTTTTGTGTGCAGGGTCCAGGGCTGCCAAATGTCTGCAATGCATAGGACAGTCCACCAAATGAGTAACTGTCCTCCCCTACAGCTAGCATGCCCTGCAGAGTGGCTCTGGTCAAAGTCAAGAAGGGTGGCCCTTCTGCTCCTGGCCAGCAGTTGGTTGAGGCAAAGGCATGTGATGCCTCATGGAGAGATCTGCACCTGCATGGGGCAGTAGAGGGTGTGGTGTCCAGAACTGTGTCTTCCTGCACCCCTGGAGGACTGGGCCACTACCTGAGCATGGAGGAGCTTACAGCTGGAAGCGGGTGTGCAGCGCGGCCTCCTGCCTGACTTCTGGTGGCAGGAGATAATAACTTGTAACTCTGAGTTGAGAATATCAGTGACCTGATGAAGGAGGGAGATTCTACAGCCCTCTCCTCCCCACCCCTCTTATTTATTTATGTATTTATTTTTAAGACAGAGTCTCACTCTGTCACCGAGGTTAGAGTGCAGTGGTGCGATCTCAGCTCACTGCAACCTCTGCCTCCCAAGTTCAGCCTTCTGGGTTCAAGCAATCTTTCCATCTCAGCCTCCCAAGTAGCTAGGATCACAAGTGTGCACCACCATACCTGGCTAATTTTTGTATTTTTAGTAGAGACAGGGTTTCGCCATGTTGGCCAGGCTGGTCTAGAACTCCTGACCTCAAGTGATCCACCTGCCTCAGCCTCCCAAAGTGCTGAAATTACAGGTGTGGGCCACCGTGATGGGCTATCCCCACACCTATTATAAAGCCAAGCCAGGCAGAACAAATGCCTGGTCCTAACAGCCCAACACCAGCTCTGACTCAGGATGGAATGTCACGCAGCCCCAGGACGGGCAGGGCCAGGGTGCGGGCCAGGCACCCAGCAGTCACCAGGAAGCAGAGCGGCCCCTTGCGGCACAGAAGCCAGTTGGGAGGAACGGGGCAGGGAGGAGGAGAGTGGGGGAGTCAGGCAGAGTCCAGGATATGGAGGGTGGGGTGGGCTTCTCCCGGTTTTGCCCACCCAACATCCAGCCTCCTGCTAGTTGGTAAGAGTACTGCTTTCCTGAAGTGGAAACTCAGCTCTCCGACTCTCTGGAAGTTTATGGACACCTGACTCCAACCCTTCACAACCCAGGGAATGCACCTGTGATCTAAGCCTGGCTAGTCAGGATGTTCCATCACCCTGGCCAATGAAAATCTGCCCTGAGGCTTTTGCTGTAAATTATTATTAGAATAAATTATTAGAGCAAAAGTCTCAGGGGAGATTCTCATTGATAATTGAGGAAACCCTCTCTGCTGAGCTCAGTAAGTCAGGGCTGTACCACCTTGACCTCACGCTCAGAGACCTGCCTCAGAGTAAAGCCGACACGGAGGAGTGCAGAGCTGAGACACAGATGAAGACAGATCTTGATGAGCTCACTGGAGCCCCTGGATTCAGACACACCTAAAGCCAGTCCTACCCCCTTGGATTTTTCAGTTATAAATCCCAAGAAATCCCCATTTCTGCCTAGGCCAGTTTGAGTTTGATTTCTCTAATTTACCACTGAAAAACCTCCAGCTAACACAGGTTATGGAGTCAAGAAGATGGGCTGCACTGCTGGTTCTGCCACATGCTTGCTGGGTGACCTGGGTGAGTCACTCCCCCTCCAAGTGTCATGGGGAAAACACCTGCCTAACAAGGGGTGCCATAAGAATCAAACAAAACCAGGGAGATAAACATCTACAAAAACGACACATGTACAAAGGTGGTTGCTGCTTCTCTTTTCTTTTTCTTTTTTTTTTAGACAGAGTCTCTTGCTCTGTTGCCCAGGCTGGAGTGCAGTGGCGTGATCTCGGCTCACTACAATCTCCACCTCCCGGTTTCAAGCTATTCTCCCACCTCAGCCTCCCAAGTAGCTGGGATTACCAGAGAAGGGACTGAAGGGCAAGGAGGGAAAGGAATTGGTTCCCAGGTCCATGGACTCCTTTGGAAGCCCCCATTGCTGTGGGGTCTGAGGAGAGGCAGAGGAGGTGTAAGCTGCTCTCCCTGCCCCCACTCCCCTGCCAACAACGTAGCAACCTCTGTGCCCAACCTCTGTGCTCTGGTTTCCAATCCTGGGAGGGAGATACTTATGTTATCCGCATTGTGCACGTGGAGCTCAGAGGGGCAGCCACTTGCCAGGCCGGCAATCCAGGCTGTCTGTCTCCAGAGCCCAGGCCCCCAGTCAACAACTTGCCAGGTACCTCTCTCCGGGCCTGTTTCTGCATCTGTGGGTCAAGAGCACTAGGCTTGTTCTAGAGCTATCTTCTCAGACCTGATGTGGGAAATACCCTGGTGTTGTTAACATGCAGATGCTCCTCCCAAGGGCAGGGGTAGGGCTGACAGTCTGTGTTTCCCACAGGCTCCCAGGTGGTGTCCCTCCTGCTACTGCTTGATCCAGCAACCCCACTGGGGTTATGGGGCTGCTGGCCATACCAGGATTGCCATTATGTATCAAAGCTTATGAAATACCTGAAGCCCTGACTTTTTTGAGTTTTTTTTTTTTTTGAGACAGTCTCGCTTTCTTGCTTAGGCTGCAGTGCAGTGGTAAAATCTCTGCGCAACCTCCGCCTCCTGGATTCAAGTGATTCTCCTGCCTCAGCCTCCTGAGTAGCTGGGATTACAGGTGGATGCCACTATACCCAGCTTATTTTTGTAGTTTTAGTAGAGATGGGGTTTTGCCATATTGGCCAAGCTGGTCTCAAACTCCTAACCTCAGACGATCCACCCACCTTGGCCTCCCAAAGTGCTAGGATTACAGCCGTGAGCCACCGCGCCTGGCCCGCACTCACTTTTAGTTAATAGGACCCCTGCTCTTATCTGTGCAACAGTATTGACCAAACCCCAACCACAGCTACCGATGGGAAACCCTGGGGAGAGGGGCCCTCAATGCTTCCCACCCCAAAGGACTGCTGAGCTTACAAACCCTGGAGCAAGGACATGGTGGGGAAGCGCCATAGGGCAGAGGCCAAGTTACTTTGCTCTCCTGTGTTGTCCTTCGGCCTTGGGGCTGGCAGGTGTGTGGTCCCTGTCCTAAGCCGGAGACCCCAGAAGGATGGGGAGGCCTGGGCCCAATCTGACCTGCACCGTGCCCTCCTGGTTGCTGAGCTGGTCCCTTCCTCAGGGCCTTTGTACTGGCTCTCCCCTAGCTTTCTCCTGACACCTCCTCTGAGAAGCCCTCCCTTCTCAGCTGTCTCCAGCGCCCGAGCCGCGTTTGGGTGTTTACTACTCTCTATCCAGGGAGTGCTCAGGAATCGGTCCCCTAAAACACGGCCTGGCACGACACGAGCAGCCCTCAACAGGTTGTTATGACGGGAACAACTTAATCTCCAGCACCGCCAAGCCCCGCTGGGGACTGGACGACCCCGCGGCCCCTCCACACTGCAGAGAGGAGGGGAAAGCCAGCCCCCACCCGCCTTCCCCGAGTCCAGAGGGAGCGGAGGCTTTGACACTGCCCCTCGCGGGGCAGCAAAGCCCCGAACCGGCGCAGGCTTGGCTCAGGAGCACCTCGGCCGCTGCGGACGGCCACCGTGGGGCTGCAGCCCGTGCCGCCACCCCGCGCCGGAGCGGGTCGCCGAGGTCCGGATCTCCTCCCGCACTGCCTCCAGCCGGGGCCAAGCCCGACGCCGCTGCGTGCGGCTCCCTCCGGGGCCTCGCGTGCCCCCGCGCCCCGAGCGACTCCTGACTGCCCGGCGCTTCTCCCCTGGGTTCCCACACCCAGGGCCTTCCCTCCCAAAAGCCGCCTCGGCCGTCTAAGCTGCGCCCGAGAGGCAAGGGGCCGCCCGCGGAGCAAGGAGGGGCACCGCGGCTGGGCTTCCCGCCGGGACGGGGGACCGGGCTCCCCCTCTAGCTGCGGCAGGAAACAGGGAGAAGGCCGCCTCCTTACCTGAAAGCCCTGGCCGCGCTCAGGCCCGGCCGCCCCGGCCGCCCATCCGCCGCCGTGGGTGTGCGCGGACCCAGCACAGGCCGCGGGACTCCGGCCTCCAGCGCCTGACCAGGCTGCCGGGGCCGGGGAGCGTCGCGCAAGGACCGGGCGCGGCCGGTTCCGCGGAAAGAGAGCTAGGCAGGAAAGGCGAGGCGGAGTCAGCTCACACACCCTACAGCCCTTCCAGACAGCGGCAACCCGTCTTTTTCGTCCAGCCCAAACTGCGAAAACGGCTACAGTCCCACAAGTCCCAGAGTCCCTGTATCACTCGGGCCCGCCCTCTAACTTCCAGCAGCCTATAGGAATAAGCCATCAGGGGGGGGGGGGGGGGGGGAAGTGGGAGAGCCCAATCAAATTCCCAAGAGACGGAGCAGTCCGCTGACCTCTTAAAGAGACAGCACAGAGTGGGTGTGTAGGCGCGACGCTGCTTCCAGGAAGAGAGAGGCCTTCCTTTCTCACTCGGAAGGCGGGCGGAATCGAAGACTGGAAAGCTGAGGACGCGCCACCTCTCGCCCTGCGCGCCTTCCAGCTGGCGGCAGTTGTCAGTGGACCAGCTGGCGGTAGCCGCGCTCCACCTCCCGGCCGGGGCCGCAGCCGGGCCGTCGGGGCGGAGCTTCCAGGGACCGCCCCCTCGCGTGGAGGCGCCTCGGGAGCCCCGCAGGGGCAACCTGAGCTCAGCTGGGGGGAAGGCGGGGCGGGGACCCTCACCCTCCCCAGCGTCACGCGCTCCCGCTGCGCCACACCGCAGGGACGCCGCCTCCCAGCGCGCTGCTCCACGCCGCGGCGCCAGGCCTCCGGCACCCCTCTTAACAACCCTGCTGAGCGGTCATTATAGTCACGTTTTACAGGGCCACCTGAGGCTTGGAGAGGTCAAATAACTTGCCCAAAGCCCGCAATGAGGAAGCGACACAGCCAGGACGCCTCCCCCCAACTCTAACTTCCACAATTCTTCAAGCCGCTTCCTCTGGAAAGCCCTCCCTGATTGCGCCTGTCTTATCCCCTGGCATGGATGCTGCATTCGCCATACTCAAGCCATGCGGGTCTCTGTTTCTGTCCCTCGGCTATTCCAAGCTTGTTCCTGCTCCTGTCTCTACGCCTGTTCCCCTGCTGAGCTGGCTCCTTGCCACATCATGTCCTTAAGAAGGTTTTGTGGGCACCCTCGCTGGAGCAGCTGTCCAGTCTCATTTCCTTCCAATTCTCTCCTGATTGTCTTCATTAACTGCCTCCCCGTCCAGTCTCCGCACTCTATTACAGAATTCCAGCGTCATGAGGACGGAGCAAAGACAGCCACTCTGCAGAATGTCCCCTGCAGCATCTTGAGGCTGACTCAGAGCCTGGCACAGATTGTAGGCACCCAATTATTACAGGCACCCTAAGACTCACACCTCATGACAGCACCGCTGGGCTGGAATGAGATTGGGTCCCATTCTCCTCGTTGCTCCTGTCCTAAAAACACAGGGAGATTGGGGAAGAAACCACCTTGTGATCCTCTGGGACTTCATCTGGGACTTTCCCAGCCTGGACTGCACCCAAATGTGCATAGCCTAAGTTTCAGTTTCTGTATTCACCAGAGAGGCTGGGCAATGGCAGCCTGCATAATCACGAATGACCACAGACACAATAAGCCTTGGGGAATCCACTGGCTCCTCAAGCACCTGCCATAAAGTTATACATATCACTCACGCTCACATTCAATTGGCCACCACTTCTAGCCTCCAGAGGGCAGGAAACTGCCACCCTACCATGTGCCAGGAAGGAGAAGTCATGGGACATGTGTGACCAGGCCTGATAACTACCCTCTGTAAGGTTCTTGTATCAGTTTGAACCCTGAGAGCACACCAACAGACAACACGAGGTGGTGTGGAAAAACATGCTGTTTTAATGAGCGCCTGGGTGCAGGTGGGCTGAGGCCTAAAATGGCATCAGCCCCAAGTGAGGACAGGGCAAAGGTTTTATAGTCTCTTGTAAACAGGAAGTACCCTAGTCTGGCATAACTGATACGTTGTACCCGGATGGCCTCTTTCTTGATCTTCATGGGTACGTGTCTTCCAGCCAGGGCAGGTATCTTCTGGCCGGCTCTTGTCCTGCTTCTGCTATCTTGCTGGCACAAGTAGCCTTGTGCCTTGGGCCTGAGAAGGGAGGAGTTATTCATCTCCTTAAGCTTTCAGGCCCCGGGAAGAATCTTAAACCCTCTATTTTTCTTTTTCTCCCTTTTGAGACTTGGAGAATTCTGCATTTTCTTCTCTTGAGTTTTGGACCCATATCTAGGTTTCTGTGGGATTTTGTTGTATTTGTGAAATAACCGAAGGTATCTATTTCACCTCTCTCCATTTGAGAACTGAGGCAGTGGCTAATTCACTGCAGTATCCACTACACACAGGACAGAGAGTGGCATCTGCAACGTTAAATGAAAAGTAGCTAAACAGGACAGATCTGACTCTCAGGTTCTTCATCGCCCTACATCAGGCTCAGGGGTGGCCATGGCTGACAGTAGGAGATGCTGCTACAGAACTGGGCTCCCTGATAGACATGGGGATGACAGCAATCTCCAAATAACAGAAGCCAGATGGTAGTGCTTAGGCGTGAGAAGCAAAGTGGGTGGAACTGTCATATGACCATCAAAATCAAGCTCAATATATCACTGGGATAGACATCCTGTGTAGTAAATAAAATTCCCGCACTGGTTCCTTGGTCTATGGGGTAAGAGTGGTATGGGGTAAAAGTCTATGGGGTAAAAGTCAAGTGAAAGCCTGTGAGACCCCACCATCACCACCACCAACCCCAGCCAAGAGAGTAAGCACATAAACAACATCACACACCAGAGAAAATGGTGGAGATTGGTGCTGCCCTTGAAGACCAAAGATGTGTGGGAGGGTTTCCCCCACCATGAACCTATTGAATTCATCAGTCTGACCTTATGAAAATAAACAGAATGGCAATGGACTGTTGCAGATTCAGCCAAGTGGTAGCCCTGACCACAGGTGCTGTGCAGGTGTCATTGCTAGCACAGACAGATCAGCACGGCCTCAGGGTATAGCCTTCCATCTGATCACCATACTTTTTCATCCCTATCAGGGACCATTTGCATTCACAGGAAGGGCCAACAGTACCCACATATGGTCTTGTCCCAGGCCAATGGTACCGTTCCCATCCTTTGTCATCACAGAGTCTGAAGGGGACTGGGCCATCTGAACATCTTGCAGAACACTGCACTGGTTCACGGTGTCAATGACAATGTGCTAATCAGGATAGATAAGCAGGTGGTGACAAGTATATGGAAAACTTGATGAGACATATGTGCTCCAATGGGCAGAAGATTAAACCCTATGAACAATTAGGGGCTTGCCACATCAGTGAGATTTGTAGGCGTCTGGTGGTCTGGGGCACACCAGAACATCCCCCCGCACACTCCATCACAGAGGAGCAAGCACAATGCTTAGAGGCCTCTTTGGGTTCTGGAGGTAGCAGATTCCACACCTGGGAATGCTGCTCTGACCCACATATCTTGGGGTCACATGACATCAAAGGCTGTCCCTCAGGCTATGGGACCCACAGCTCCCATGATACTAGAGGCTTACATGGTGGGAAGACATGCTGTGTGAAGCTTACAGCAAGCTCTGGTGGGAAAACCACAAAGTAGACCCCCTAGGGTTCTGGAGCAAGACCAGGCCATCTATAGTAGAGAACTAGACACCATTCACAAAGCAGCTCTGCCAGGCTACTGGACCCTGGTAGAGATGACTGGGGGACATCAAGGGACCATGAGGCCAGAGCTGCCCCTCGTGAACTGGGTTCTGTCAGGCCCTCTAAGATGTAAATTCAGATGGGTGGGCCTAGCAGCAATCCACTGTGGGACTGTAAGCAATCCATTGTAGATTTGCATCACCTACCACTGCCACAGCAGCTCCTCTGCCTCAGTTCACACCCACGCCCATGGGCAGCTGGCTCATTACATGAGCTGAGCTGGCTCATTACATGGGTCAGATGCAGTACCTGGATGTGCAGCGGTCGCATGGAGCCCTTGAGGATGAAAGCCACAGGCTACAGATGGTGGAACCAGAGAGGGGAGGAGACTCGTCCTCGGCGATGTCCTGAAGCAGATGCCCAGCAATGGATGCCTGGTGATGTGGGAAGAGCAAACCCCAAGGTGATGTGTCCTGGAGCAAGTCCAGCATGACTGCTGGCCAGGATCCCAGCTCCTCACTCCCCAAGCCTGTCCCAGGCTGCCTGAGTGTCCTCAAGACAGGGATGCTGCCTTCCCTCAGAGTGAGCAAAGCTGCAGTCTTTTTGTAACTGAATCTCCAAAGTAACATCCAACCACATTTGTCCTATGCTGTTGGGAGGAGATTACACAAGCGTGTGAATACCAGAAGGCAAGGGCCATCAGGGCCATCATAGAGGCTGCCTACTCACCCCCCCCCCCCCCTCCCTCCCCTCCTACCCTCCCCCCCGACCAGTGTTTAAACATGCCCAAGAACCTCTCATTTGAGAAAAAGCCACATCCCACTCCAGTGCCTGTCCCAACTCTCATAGTCCATTCCACACCTGGGAATGCTTCTCTGACTCATACATCTCTGAGTGACATAAAAGCGCTCCAGCCCCCAACTAGTAACTCACATTCACCTTTCTCACTTCCCTGCATCCTACCTATCTAGAGTCAACACACTTCAATGTGGTGTCTGACTCTAGACACACCGGCCATCCCAGATCTGCTATCGCCAGGGCCACCAACAGCTCCTAGTCCTCATCAGATGACCTCTGGGCAGCCAGCTGACCCCATCCACCATCTTGACTGCTGTCTTCAGTGGCCTTTGGGAGGGCTCCTGATAATCCCCAGCCCTGCTAGGATCTCCTCTCCTTGAATGTGCCGGACATCAGGACTCACTTCTACCTAACAGAATACGGCAAAAGTAATGGAATATCACTGCCAAAACATGGCGTCTGTCTTGAATGGTCTCTCTCTCTTGTTTGCTTGCTCTGAAAGAAACCAGCTGCCAGGTTGTAAGTTGCCCTGTGGAGAGGCCCCCACCCAAGAGCCAGTGGGAAGCTAAGTCTTCAGTCCAACAGCCTATGAGGACTTGAATCCTATCATGTGAAGAAAATTGGAAGGGGATCCTCCTCAAGATGAGCCTTCAGATGAGACCGCAGCCCTGGCCAATACCTTGACTGCAGCCTTGAAAGACCTGGAAGAAAAGGCACCCAGCAGCATCATGCCCAGATCCCTGACCCACAGACACCGAGATAATGTGTGCTAATCACTTCAAGCTGCTAAATCCCAGGATAATTTTTTTTTTTTGACACGGAGTTTCACTCTTGTTGCCCAGGCTGGAGTGCAATGGCACGATCTCAGCTCACTGCAACCTCCGTCTCCAGGGTTGAAGTGATTCTCCTGCCTCAACCTCCCGAGTAGCTGGGATTACAGGCATGCGCCACCATGCCTGGCTAATTTTGTAGTTTTAGCAGAGACAGGGTTTCTCCATGTTGGCCAGGCTGGTCTCTAACTCCTGACCTCAGGTGATCCGCCCACCTCAGCCTCCCAAAGTGCTGGGATTACAGGTGTGAGCCACCGTGCCTGGCCATCCCAGGATAATTTTTTATGCAGCAATAGAAAACTAACACAAGCCCATGCAGAGTCTCTTCAACTTTACTTTCAGCAGCTCCTAGCATCCTAGGTGCATCCTTCACATCCTTTGTTGGTGTCTCTTAACTGTTGGGGTTTCCCAGGTCTCAGGCTTAGACCTTCTCGTCTCCCTACACTCACTCTGGATTATACTACCACTCCCAAGGCAATCTACAGCTGCAGTCCAAACTCCCCCTCAAGTCCCACACATGGATATCCAACAGCTTCCTGGATATGTCCCCTCGGCCCACATTCAGCACAGCCCGAAACAAACTCATCTTATTTCCCCCTTATTGCTGGTCTTCCTGTGCGTTCCCATCTCAGCTATCATTCACCTAGCTAAATCAGGATCCTGGTGTCATCCTGCATGCCTCTTTTGCTGTCTTCAATCACCAACACCAATAGACTGGCTGGGCACGATGGCTCACGCCTGTAATCCCAGCACTTTGGGAGGCCAAGGCAGGCGGATCCACTTGTCAGGAGTTGGAGATCAGCCAAGCTAACAATGGTGAATTCCCATCTCTACCAAAAATACAAAAATTAACCGGGCATGATGGCGTGCATCTGTAATCCCAGCTACTCAAGAGGCTAAGGCACGAGAATCACTTTGGGAGGCGGAGGTTGCAGTGAAATGAGATCACGCCACTGCACTCCAGCCTGGGTGACAGAGTAAGGCTCTGTCTCAAAAAGAAAAAAAAAAAAAGAAAGAAAGAAAAAGAAAAAGAAAAAAAGATCCCACCTCCTAAACATCTTGTATTTCCACTTCTCTCCATCACTCCTGCCCCTACCCTGGGTCCCATGCAGAGATGCTTATTCACTGCACAAAGTGCCTGGCTAAGAGGGCTGCGATTCAGCCCTGCCTCTGCTCACTAAGGCTGCCTGTAACTAGACAAGAACCACAACAACCTCCTAATTTGCTGCCTTCAACCTCGTTCAATCCACTTCCACCTAGTAGCAGCCAGAGGGATTCTAAAACACACACTGGTTCACGTCTCACCCTGCTCAAAATGCTTCCATGGTCTTCCATTGCCTTCAGAATACAGAATAGTCAAACTCTCTAGAAAAACATCTAGCTCTTTTTTGATCCGGATTTTCTCTCCCTCAAGTCTTGTCCATTGCCCGGCATCATAAGCTCCTAGCCTTAGTTCTTAGGCAGGGGCTTGCACATCCGGGCCCTGCCATGCCCTCTGCGGCTTTGCACATGGCATCCTTCTATCTGTAACATCCTCCCTGCGTCTTCGCTCCCCTGGGCAAGGATAACTCCTACTAAAGCCTCCTACAAAATCCCAGAGTTGTCCAGCTGCTTGAAGCATTGAGCCTTTGAGCTTTGGGAGAAGTTAAAACATTCTGCTCATAAGACAGTAAGAAGGCGTCAGAAAACCAGGCTCTGGACCTCTGTTGACTTGTCAGTAAAATGGCCCTGGTGTGACCGAGGTCACGTAGCCAGCAAGCGTCGTCGGGGGGACCTGGAACCACAGCTCCTACCTCTACTCCGGCTCCCACTCCAGCTCAGGAGAGCGCACGCGCACAGCGCCCGGCCGCCCAACTTCAGGCTCTGGGCGGGACCTCCGGGCGGCGTGGGCGGGACCGGACTCTCTGGCCCACCCCTCCGTGTCCCCGATGCTCGCCAGTGAACGCCGACGTCATGACGCCGCGTTCCGTAGGGCTCTTACCCGGCTTTGGTGGGTCACGTGAGCTACTTTTCGCGCGAAACCTGGTTGTTGCTGGAGTGGCTGAGAGGATCGTGGTACTGCGATGGCGGTGAGCGCGCTGGCGCGGGGCGGGCGGGATGGTGCGGGCACCCGGGACATGGGTGCGGAGGCTGCGCGCTTCCGGTACTCTAGCCCCGGCCTGGGTTGGCGCTCTGGGTGAGGTGGGGCACCAAGCTCTGGGACGCAGCTGCTTTCTCGCTTGCACCCCGCGTGACGCTAGGCCGCCTGGCGACTCGTCTTCCCACCACTGACCTGGGGCCCTGGGCTCCCTAAGCCGCGCCCAACCCGCTCAACCCCTGTCCTTTATTCACCGCACTCGTGCTTATTGGGCGCCATCTGTATGTCTGGCGCTGAGCGTACAAAAGACAGACCCCCATCTCACTACACTTCTTAAAACTTTTTTTTTCAACTTCCCAATGATCCTTGTTCTGAACGCTACACTGACTTTCGTATTACCTTCTTGTCCCTTTGTCTTGTGTACTGTCTGTTCCACATCTGAGTTCCAGACCTCTTATTTTGGTGGCTCTTCTATGCCATCTCTATCACAATACCTTGCACACTGTGTGTGCTGAAATAGCTCTAATGCTTAAGGGGGAGATAGTAGACAATAAACAGGTAAATAGGGAAATGACATAACCTCAGTGGTTTTTCATGGAGAAAGCACGGTGATGTGGGTGACCCGCTATTTGAGCTGGCTCCTATTTGTTTGGAAGCCACTGGCTCGGATTGCCCAGCAGAGAGCATTCCAGCTGAGAGAACAGCAAGGGCAAAGATCTGGAGGCTGGAAGGGGATTGCTGTGTTGGAGGACAGGAGTCACAGGTGGAGAGAGAGGAGGGAAGAACCCTGATGGTAAAAAGGAAGCTGTATCATGCCTCACCAGCTTCCTAGGTTTCTGACAGCGGCACCTTCTCTTGCAGGAATCATCGGAGTCCTTCACCATGGCATCCAGCCCGGCCCAGCGTCGGCGAGGCAATGAGCCTATCACCTCCAGCCCTGGCCGAAGCTCCCGGCGTACTGATGCCCTGACCTCCAGCCCTGGCCGTGACCTTCCACCCTTTGAGGATGAGTCTGAGGGGCTCCTAGGCACAGAGGGGCCCCTGGAGGAAGAAGAGGATGGAGAGGAGCTCATTGGAGATGGCATGGAAAGGTAATTTCATTCAAGGCCCTGGACTCAGCAGACACTTTTGCAGAGAGCCCATTGTGTGTCTGGTGGCCTGGCTTTGGGAGCTGGGAGCAGATGAATCTGATGGCATTCTTGCCTTTGAGCACAGGTTGATCCAGGGTTCTGGGGAGACAGGTTTACAGAGCCATGATATAGGTTTCTTTAACTTACTGTATGTAACTTGGAAAGACTAGACCCTAAGGTCTGGATAAGCCCAACTCCATAAGCACCCCAGGTGATGCAGAGGTCTCTAATCTGGAGGACTGCAACTCAAAAAGACAGGAAGCAGGAAGCCCAGTGTTTCTTGGTAACTTTTCAAAGGAAAGGTGCATGGGGGAGGAGGGATCAGATAAATAAAGTTTTAGAGTCAATCACACTCGTAATGTGCACCATGCCCTTTGTTAGGAATGGTCTTGTTTATTAGTAAACATGTGTTGGCCGGGCATGGTGGCTCACACCTGTAATCCCAGCACTTTGGGAGGCCGAGGTCAGCGGATCACCTGAGGTCAGGAGTTTGAAACCAGCCTGGTCAACATGGTGAAACCCCATCTCTACTAAAAATAAAAAAAATTAGCCAGGCATGGTGGTGCATGCCTGTAGTCCCAGCTATTCAGAAGGCTGAGGCAGGAGAATCGCTTGAACCCAGGAGGCGTAGGTTGCAGTGAGCCAAGATCACACCACTGCACTCCAGCTTGGGCGACAAGAGTGAAACTCAGTCTCAAAAATAAATAAATAAATAAATAGGCTATCAAGACTTAATGCTAGGAGAGTGGAGTAAGCTCTCCGCATGAGCAAGGCTAGATTTCTATTCCTGCCTTACTCTGCGTTTCCAGCTGGGATCTGGTAGATATGTCAGCAGCGGAGTTGTGTAAATGCCCAGGAGCCTCGTGGAGATGCTCCTTTTGTGCCTTTCCAGCCTTAGCGTGTGTGAGAGTACTGTGCAGGGCGTCCTGCCATCCCTAGGATGTCAGACAGCTGAGGGGCTTTCAAGGGCACTCCAGACTGGATGGATCTTTGCTGTTACCAGTACCACCCCCAACGATGAGACTGCACATGCTGTAGACTGTAGAAGGAATGAGGAGTCTTTGGATAAATCCGCCCTGGACTTGGGGTCACGGCATGGGGCCTGTACAGCTTCCCCATTCTACCCGGTGGAGCTGTTCAGGCCGGATGCCCCTCCTCTGCTGTGTCCTCTCCCTGTCTTGACCCTTTCTCTTTGCTTCTCTTTTCCTTCAGAGAGTGAGAGGCCCTTGGCAGGGGTGTTCTGGGTAGAGGTATCTGAGGGATAGCTGAGCCCAATTACATTTGTTTTTGTGGTTTTTCAAAAAAATTTTTATTGGGCTGTAGTTTTTTAGAGTTTACCCCTTGCAAAAATACAATTCAATGCTAATTCAGTGTAAATTTCCTGAATTATGCAGCCTTCACCACAATCCAGTGTAAGAACAGGGCCATTGTCCCATTGACGTCCCTCCTGCCTGCTTATAGTTCATTCTCAATTCTTACCCAACCCACGGGCAACTGAGAATCCACTTACTGTGGATTCTGGTCATTTCATATAAATTGAATCATATTATATATGCCCTTTTGTGATGGGCTTTTTTCACTTAGTGTGGTTTTAAGGTCTTTCTGTGTTGTTGCATGTGCAGCACTCCATTCCTTTTTGTGGCTGAATCATATTTCTTTGTATGGAGATAACACATCCATTCATCAGTTGATGGACATTGGGTTCCTGAAGCCTTTTGGCGATTATGAATAATGTTGCTATGAACATTCATTACAGGTGTTTTTTTTGTTTCGTGTGTGTGGTTTTTTGTTTGTTTGTTTGTTTTTGAGTTTTGCTCTGTCGCCTAGGATGGAGTGTACTGCCACAATCTCAGCTCACTGCAACCTCCGCCTTGCAAGTTCAAGCAATTCTCCTGCCTCAGCCTCCCGAGTAGCTGGGATCACAGGCATTTGCCACCACACCCGGCTAATTTTTGTATTTTTAGTAGAGACATGGTTTTGGTTTTGCCATGTTGGCCAGGCTGGTCTTGAACTCCTGACCTCAGGTGATCCACCTGCTTCAGCCTCCCAAAGTGCTTGGATTACAGGTGTGAGCCACCACACCCGGCCCGTTACAGGTTTTTATGTGAACGGGTCTTTAATTCTGTTGGCTATGTAGGAGTGAGATTGTTGGTCTTGTGTTGAATCTTTTGAGGAACTGCCGGACTGTTTTCAAAAGCAGCTGCACCATTTTGCGTTCCCACCAGCAACACACAAGGGTTCCACTCTTCCATGTTCTTGCCAACACTGGTCTTTTTAATTCTGGCCATCCCTGCAGGTGTGAAGTGGCATCTCATCCCTGATGGCTAAAGATGTTGAACATTTCTTCGTACGTTTGATTGCTTTATGTGTATCTTCTTCAGAGAAATCCTGGACCCAATTTTTAATTGGGTTGCTTGGCTTTTTATTATTGAGTTGTAAGAGGTTTTTTACTTATTCTGAATATAAGTCCTCTATCAGACATATAATTTGCAGTTATTTTCTCCTCATTCTGGCTTGTCTTTTTCATGTTTTTAATGTTTTCTTTTGAGGTGCAAAAGTGTTGAAATTGGATGTCCAGTTTACCTTTTTTTTTTTTGTATGAACCAATTAGAAGTTTGCTGAGGGCATTTTGTGTGACTTGAGATCCAAGGAGAATTGGACCGATACCTTTTCCCTGAGAACATGGAATAAATCAGACCTGGTCAACTCTGATATCTGCCTGTCTGGGTTCTGCTTGGGGCATCAGCAGCATAAAAAGATGTGTTCTGACAGTAGTTTGACAACATTTATTGCAGAAAAATAGTAGCAGTTTCTCTTATCACCATTTAACTTGAAAAAAGGAGAATTCAAGGGGATTGTCTTGGGAAGGCAGTATGGCATGGGAGAAGGAGCTCTGGGCTTGGACTGTATTTTGACACCCAGGTCTGCAGAGCGACCATAGGCAAAAATCACATCTTCTCCTCAACTACCCATTTCCTCATCTTTCAGATGGAATGACAGTATCTCCCTCTCAGGAAAGAGAGCACTGCAAGGAAGTGCTTTGCACTCATTGGGTGCCTTATTAAGGCATTATTTCTCTTCAGTATCTGAAGGAAGATAATGTGGAAAATGTGTGTCTGATGATCTTGGAGTAGCTCAAAGGGTTGAGACAGTGGGTGGCCATTTCAGAGGGCTGGTTTGGCTGACTGCGTAGAAGCCAGGACATCAGGTTGTTGAAGGCAGCATAGTCAGAGATGGGGAAAGTACAGGGAGAATTCCAGCCCTCACAGGGAGTTGGGTTAGCTCTCTGAAGCTTTTTGGTCTAATGTTTTGTGGTTCCTTGAATTCTTTTATCTTGGTGCATAGAAGCTCTCTGGAGATCTACCTCACCTTTTGTAATTGTGGTGAAATACACATAACAAAATTTACCTTTTTTTTTTTTTTTTTTTGAGACAGAGTCTCACTCTTGTTGCCAGGCTGGAGTGCAGTGGTGCGATCTCGGGTCACTGCAACCTCCGACTCCCTGGTTCAAGTGATTCTCCTGCCTCAGCCTCCCAAGTAGCTGGGACTACAGGCGCCCACCACTGCGCCTGGCTAATTTTTGTATTTTTAGTAGAGACGGGGTTTCACCATGTTGACCAGGATGGTCTCGATCTTCTGATCTCATGAGCCACCCACCTCGGCCTCCCAAAGTTAGAGGCATGAGCCACTGCGCCTGGCCCGAAATTTACCATCTTAACCGTTTTTGTGGTTTTTTTTTTTTTTTTTTGAGATAGAGTTTCACTCTTGTTGCCCAGGCTGGAGTGCAGTGATGCTATCTCGGCTCACTGCAACCTCTGCCTCCCGGGCTCAAAGTGCTAGGATTACAGGCATGAGCCACTGCGCCCGGCCATTTTGTTTGTTTGTTTGTTTGTTTGTTTTCTGAAACAGGGTCTTACTCTGTCACCCAGGCTGGAATGCAGTGGCACGAACATGGCTCACTGCAGCCTCAAATTCCTGCGCTCAAGCAATCCTCCCACCTCAGCTTCCTGAGTAGCTAGGACTATAGGCATGTGCCACCAGGCCTGGGTTATTTTCTTTTATCTTTTCTTTTTTTTTTTTGAAATGGAGTCTCGCTGTGTCGCCACCAGGCTGGAGTGCAGTGGTACAATCTCAGCTCACTGCAACCTCTGTCTCCCGGGTTCAAGTGATTCTCCTGCCTCAACCTCTCGAGTAGCTGGGACTATAGGTGCGTGCCACTACACCCAGCTAATTTTTGTATTTTTAGTAGAGATGGGGTTTCGCCGTGTTTGCCAGATGATCTCGATCTCCTGACCTCATGATCCACCCGCCTCGGTTTCCCAAAGTGCTGGGATTACAGGCATGAGCAACTGCGCCTGGCCGGGGTCTCACTATGTTAAGGCTGTTCTTGAACTCCTGGGCTCAAGTGATCCTCCTGCCTTGGCCTCCCAAAGTGCTGGGATTATAGGCATGAGCCACGGTGCCCAGCCATCTTAACCATTTTTATGTGTATGATTCAGTGGCATTAGGTACATTCATATTGTTGTGCAGCCACACCGCCATCCATCCACAAAACTCTTTGCAGTTTGAAAACTGAAACTGTCTCGGTTAAACACTAAGTCCCCATTCTTCCCAGTCCCTAGCAACCATCATTTTACTTTCTGTTTCTATGAATTTGACTGCTCAATGAGTGGAACCATACAGGATTTGTCCTTTTGTGCCTGGCTTCTTTCACTCAGAATCATGTCCTCAAGGTTCATCCATGTGCCAGCACATGGCAGAGTTTCCTTCTATTTTAAGGCTGCATTGTCCATCATATGGACAGATTGTGTTTTGTTCATTCATTGGAGATCTTTTCTGAGCCTTCTGTGTTTCTGACCTGGAGGTGCTGAACCTACCCACATTGGGGCTCCTGAACCTTACTGAACAGGCCCAGTTCCTGGATGGGGTTTGGTGCTTCGGGTTTTTCTTTTCGGCGGTAACCACATCTGTTTTGGGGCTCCCTCAGGGACTACCGTGCCATCCCAGAGCTGGACGCCTATGAGGCAGAGGGACTGGCTCTGGATGATGAGGACGTAGAGGAGCTGACAGCCAGTCAGAGGGAGGCAGCAGAGCGGGCCATGCGGCAGCGCGACCGGGAGGCTGGCCGGGGCCTGGGCCGCATGCGCCGTGGGCTCCTGTACGGTAGGTCCAGGTGTCTGCCTGCCCGAGGGGCTGGGAAGCTGGGAAGGAGTCCGGGAGGGGAGTAGAGGTGCTGGAGATGACTGCAGTAGCAGGTGTCTCTTGCCTCCCCAGACAGCGATGAGGAGGACGAGGAGCGCCCTGCCCGCAAGCGCCGCCAGGTGGAGCGGGCCACAGAGGACGGCGAGGAGGACGAGGAGATGATCGAGAGCATCGAGAACCTGGAGGACCTCAAGGGCCACTCTGTGCGTGAGTGGGTGAGCATGGCGGGCCCCCGGCTGGAGATCCACCACCGCTTCAAGAACTTCCTGCGCACCCACGTGGACAGCCACGGCCACAACGTCTTCAAGGAGCGCATCAGCGACATGTGCAAAGGTGTGGCTTTCCTCCGCTCCCGCCTCAGCCCCTGTAGCGCCTCCATAAAACCTCCCACAGAAAGTTGTCCCAACCCAGTGAACATGTGAAGCACAGGGCATGTGACTGAGAGATCTGTCAGAGAAACCAAAAGTATCGAGTTTTGCACCAGGGCTCTCCTGCTGGCTGTGCGGTGTCCACATCTGGGCCACCAAAGCATTTTTTTGACAAGCTTGTAAATGGACAAATTTTATATAAAAATCTGGATTACTACTTTGATATTTGTAATAGGAATTGTCTTTTTTTTTTTTGAGATGGAGTTTCGTTCTTGTTTTTGTTTTCCAAGCTAGAGTGCAATGGCGCAGTCGCGGCTCACTGCAACCTCCACCTCCAGGGTTCAAGTGATTCTCATGCCTCAGCTTCCAAAGTAGCTGGTATTACAGGCACGCGCCACCACACCTGGCTAATTTTGTATTTTTAGTAGAAACGGGGTTTCTCCATTTTGGTCAGACTGGTTTCAAACTCCTGACCTCAGATGATTTGCCCACCTTGGCCTCCCAGAGTGCTGGGATTACAGGTGTGAGCCACCATCCCTGGCCAGGAATTGACTTTTAAAAGGGACGTGTAGATCTTGATTCCTGCAATTCTTTCCCCTATTTTCGGGCTGGGTTTGACAGTTTATTCATAGGTTTTCTTCTAGGCTCTTGTAAGGCATTTTGTGTTTATAGCTCTGTAGGCACTCTGCTCGTGTTTAATTTAACCCCCCAGTAACTTTGTACACTATGTGACAGGCCCATTTTACGGAGTGGGGAGTTGAAGCTCAGGCTATGTCACAGCTGAAGTGTGGTAGACCTAGAAGTGAAAGCTGGACTTTCTAGGTCAAAGTCAATGGTCGGGGTGGGTAGGCCTCACTTCTCACACAGACATTGTTGCCCTCCAGCCCGGTTCTCATGCTTCGTTAACTCTCTTCCCACCATGCCCCCTTCTAGAGAATCGTGAGAGCCTGGTGGTGAACTATGAGGACCTCGCAGCAAGGGAGCACGTGCTGGCCTACTTCCTGCCCGAGGCGCCGGCGGAGCTGCTGCAGATCTTTGACGAGGCTGCCCTGGAGGTGGTACTGGCCATGTACCCCAAGTACGACCGTATCACCAACCACATCCATGTCCGCATCTCCCACCTGCCTCTGGTGGAGGAGCTGCGCTCGCTGAGGTGAGCTGAGGGCAAGTGAGGGTGGCAGGTCTGAGCTCAGTGCTAGGTAACTCGGTCGTGATTCCAGAGAGCGCTCGCGGTGTGGGCGGGGCAGGGTGCAGCCAGCAGCAACCTCATCGAAGGTGAGTTGTGGTTGCACAGGAGTGTGATGGGAGGGATCTTCCCAGGCTCGGGGCTGAGCCCAGTTTCCAGGACAGTGTGTTGGGACACCCTCATCTGCAGTCTGGCCTCACCCTAGCTCACGGCTTCTGATGCTCCCTCTGCCTCTGCAGGCAACTGCATCTGAACCAGCTGATCCGCACCAGTGGGGTGGTGACCAGCTGCACTGGCGTCCTGCCCCAGCTAAGCATGGTCAAGTACAACTGCAACAAGTGCAATTTCGTCCTGGGGCCTTTCTGCCAGTCCCAGAACCAGGAGGTGAAACCAGGCTCCTGTCCCGAGTGCCAGTCGGCCGGCCCCTTTGAAGTCAACATGGAAGAGGTGAGAGAGGCCACAGGGCCTGCTGCCAGCTCTCCTTAGGGGTGCCCAGTATGCAGGGCCTTACTGGCCTCTCAGGCTGTGGAAGACCAGTGTGGGCAGCCTCAAGAAGCAAGATAGAATTGTGTGTTGGCCACACCCTGGGGTGGACCCAATCTGTCTGGCCAGTGAGCTTAGTTTGGCCCACACGGTGTTTTTAGGAATTCAAGTCAATATTTAAGTGGGGCAATTTTGTTTAAACCATACAAGTTTATGGCTTCTCTTGAAACATGGGAAGATCTGGCAAACATGGGAAGAAGCAAATAGGTCCTGCTTCTTGCCAGGTTGCTCCTTGAGAATGTGTGCTTACCAGTCTCCAGGGGGCCATCACTTGCGTGGGGCGGCTGCAGTCCCATCGGGACTTCCCCTCAGCTTGTTTCAGGGACCTGCCTGGCTCATGTGGGGCCCCTGGACCATACCAACCTCCTGCACCATATTGAGGAGATGCTGCCAAAGCCTCTGGCCTTAAGGTCTTAGGCACATTACATATGCCTTTGTACTTGAGCTTCCCTGTCTGTAAATGGGCTTGTCGCAGTCCCTGTGGTGGCGCCCAGGCCCCCGACTGCCTTGCTGCTGTGGCTGTTGGCTGTCCTCTTCTCACTGCTCTGCAGTTCTGAGAACTGTCCCAGCTGGAGCCGCCTTGCCAGAAAATGCCTCAGAGGTCCCACCTGTGGCCATCTACAGCCAAAAGCCGACCCCTGCCTCAGGTGGGGCAGCTGCAGGCCAGATGCCTGCTGAGCCACGTCTTTGCTCACTCTTCCCATGCCCTGTCTGTCTCCCTCAGGCCTTGCTTCTCGGGACTTGAGATAGTACCTGGTAGAAGGTTAACAGTTACAGCTATCATTCATGGAGTACTTATCAGTGCCAGGTGGTGGGTGGTTTATTACCTGGTCCTTTTTCACAGCTCATGAGGCAGGAATTGTTACTGGCCCCACTTTTCCAAGTGTTTAGAGAACTGGCTGAGGTCACCCAGCCAGAATGTGGATCAGGTCCACAGCTCAGGCATCTTGATCCAGAGCATGTGCTTTTAACTGCAGTGCGTGTTGTGAGATAATGGACACGAAATGACATGGCACAGTGCTAGCCTGTGATACTTGACAGCGACAGCCAAAACTTCCTGTAACTTACATTTATCAGATGCTGAATTAGGTTGATGAATGTTTGACTCGCTTTAATTCTCATTGTGAGGTTGCAGAGAAGGCACAGAGAGAGGAAGTCACTTGCCCAAGATCACACAGCTTAGACACAGAACCAAGGCAGCCTGGTTCCAGCATTGGTACTCAAGACAGCTCAGCTGTCTTGTACATCATAGAGCAGGTGCTGAGTCTGGCAGTCAGAAGGCATCCCAGAGGGATAGTGGCAGGAGTGGGTACTGTCCACTGATGTGCTAAGTAGCCATGAACTCATTCCTTGCTGTCTTTGGCTCTCCATTTGCCACTCAGGAGTCGGAATCCTGCCTGTTGTCCCGCCTGGTGGGGGATCAAGGTTGGGTGACATAGTAAGTCAGTGCTTTGAGGCCTTCTCTGTGTCCCTCACAGACCATCTATCAGAACTACCAGCGTATCCGAATCCAGGAGAGTCCAGGCAAAGTGGCGGCTGGCCGGCTGCCCCGCTCCAAGGACGCCATTCTCCTTGCGGATCTGGTAGACAGCTGCAAGCCAGGAGACGAGATAGTAAGTGGCCAGGGGCAGGCTGGAAGGGAGCCAAGTTGCAGAGGGAATTGGCAGAAGCAGTTGTGGCTGGGCTGGTGGAGGTGTCTATGGTTGCAGGGGCACTCAGGCTAGGATCTGTTTTTGCATGGCTGAGGCAAAGAACTTTATCTCCTTGGGTGGATGGGTTGTTGGAATGGGGGGTTTAGGAGGGCTTTTACTGAGTTACTCATCTTGATGTCTGTAGTGTGGAGCACTTGCAATAGGAGAAATTGGAGGAAGGCAGCACGGAGGTGGGCCCCCACTCTGCCTGTGGCCCCTCGGTTAGGCTCTGACTTCTTGGCCCCTCCCTTTCCCCAGGAACTGACTGGCATCTATCACAACAACTATGATGGCTCCCTCAACACTGCCAATGGCTTCCCTGTCTTTGCCACTGTCATCCTGGCCAACCACGTGGCCAAGAAGGACAACAAGGTCACTGTAGGGGAACTGACCGATGAAGATGTGAAGATGATCACTAGCCTCTCCAAGGATCAGCAGATCGGGGAGAAGGCAGGTGGAAGGCAGGGGCTGCTAGGATGCTGTGAGGGGACATGGAGGTTTGCTGGGAGTGTGGCAGGCATCTAGGGCTCACTGCTCAAACCTTGCCTTATTCCCCTGGAGCTCAGTTAAGCTTGTCTGGAAGGGAGGCCCCGTGCTCCAGGGGAAGAGGTAAACTCGCATTGGGGATGGGTGAACCTGGTTCTGGCTCCACCATGGGCCAGAGAGGTAGTGGGATAACTTGGATGACCTCTCTGAGCCTGTGTGGTGGGGAGGAGTCCCCTGCTTAGGATAGGGTTGCGACAAGAAGAGCTCTTCCTTCAGCAGATCATTTCGAGTTGTGGTTTGAAATTGGAACAGAGGCAGGGCAATAGGATAATTTGTGTCATGAGGGATTCCTAGGGATCCAGTTGTGGCCAATGGGAATTTTTTCAGAAAAACAACCCAGAATGGTGGTGGTGTTTTGTTTTGTTTTGTTTTTAAATAGAGATGGGGGTCTCACTATGTTGCCCAGGCTGGTCTCAAACTCCTGGTTTGTCTCACACTCCTGGCTCAAGATCCTCCCACCTTGGCCTCCCAAAGTGCTGGGCTTACAGGTGTGAGCCCTTGTGCCCAGGCGGTTGGGCAGTTGGTTTTTAATGTAGACAATCTTACTGAAGGATGAGGAGATGGGGATTTATGTTGCAGAAATATGGATTACTTAAACAGAACATCAAATTTTTGTTGATAAAAGTCCTTTGCTGTTTCTCCCACAGTACCTCCATCCTGCCCCCAGAGCACTGCGTGTTCTCAAGCTCACTGCTCTCCCCTTTCTCTTGCTTCCTTCCTCACTTTCTCAGTCAACTTCCTTTTTTTTTGAGATGGAGTCTCTCTGTCACCCAGGCTGGAGTGCAGTGGTGCAGTCTCAGCTCACTGCATTCCTGGGTTCAAGTGATTCTCGTGCCTCAGCCTCCCGAGTAGCTGGGATTACAGGCACGCATCACCGCACCTGAGGAATTTTTGTATTTTTAGTAGAGACATCATCATGTTGGCCAGGCTGGTCTCGAACTCCTGACCTCAGGTGATCCACTTGCCTCAGCCTCCCAAAGTGCTGGAATTACAGGCACGAGCCACCATGCCCGGCCTTCAAGTCAACTTGAAGTTCAGTTTTTAATGCAGAGCAGTTTCGTTTTCCCTTTAGCCTCCACTCTTCTGCTACCCTCTGGCAACATAAAATTCAGATCCCATTTGGCTTCTTCAGCGAACTGGATGATTTCCTTCTCATGTATGTTAAACCCCCCAGGGACAGGAGCCATCGCTGGCTTAATCATCTCTGTCCCCAGAGCCTGGCTGCAGGAGGCCCTGAGTAACTCTGAAGGAATGGATGGTGGGGTAAGGAGAGCTGCGTCCAGGCTGCAGGCCAGCTGATAGGTTGTTTTGGTTGTTTCTCTCCATCCACCTTCCCCTGAAGCCTGTGGAGCCCCCTTTCTTGGTTCCTTTGTGGCATGGCTATGGTTGCCCCTTCCTTTTCCTCCTCACCCATCACATTTACCCATGTCTGCCTGCCACTTAATATTCCTACACGTGCATGGTTTGTTCTGTTCCTTTCTTTACTCCTTGAGGCATGTTCTGCAAGTGGGCAGGGTAGTTTTGTGTCTCAGTTCCTTTTCTCAAGTGTATTGTGTGTCTTTGCATCTACTGTGAGAAGCTGCTACAGGCTAGATGCAAACCCAGTAGGGGCAAAGCATCCAGCATGTGTGGGCTTACACGTTACTGTCATTGTTCAGGAAAGCTCCAGAAATGCATCCCTGGCATGGGTTGGTATTGGTGCCATTCCTTCCCAGCTCTTGGCCATCTAACCTAGTCTGTGAAAATTGGGTTCCCATAGGAGAGGTGGGTGTTTCTCAGCCTCAGGAGGCCAAGAGCTTCAGTTCAGCCAACACACATTCATTCCTGGAAGACCTGCTAGGGCCAAGTTCTGGGGATACAATGGTGAGTAAGTCAGATATGACGTTTGTCTCAGAGCTCATATTTTACTAGGGT
The DNA here is from genome assembly GCF_002776525.5 of Piliocolobus tephrosceles. Lineage (NCBI taxonomy): Eukaryota > Metazoa > Chordata > Mammalia > Primates > Cercopithecidae > Piliocolobus > Piliocolobus tephrosceles. The sequence continues at coordinate 43,530,028 of NC_045435.1, forward strand.
TCCCAATAATAGGAAATAGACAAGATCTTTTCACGTAGTTTTACATGCGAGCAAGACAGTCACACAGGCAAAGAAAGCCAGGACCTCTTAGCCTTCTACCCTCACCACCTGCAGAGGCTCATGAGTGCTACCACGGTGGACACCTTTGCAGAATTTCATCCAGATGTTTGAGCCAATTTCTTCAGGCTTGGGTGGACTTGGCCCTGCTGGGGTCTTGCAGTCCCTAGGCAGCTGGGCCACCTGTGTCCCACATGCTTATCTGTGTCAGTGCCTACCACGCCAAAGGAGCTGCATGCTTCAGGAACACCCTTCTGGCACCTTCTCTTTGCCGTGATCTTCAACCACTAATCTCCCACTCTGTTGATTGAAGAGGTGAGAGACCCATAGGTGAGCGTGTGGTGGGCATGGCATGCCTGGGCACTAATATGGCATCTGCCCAGGCCATCCCCATGTGCCTGTGGAGCCCCAGGTTCCAGAATGACTTGTTCCCCAAATGGAGGCAGCCGTGCCCCACTCCCGTGTCTTGATGCCTGCTATTTGTGTCTGCATTGAGCACCTTCCTCCCTTATTTGTCCCCAGCTGACTTCTGTCTTCTGCAGATTCCACCTCCAGCAGGAAGCCTTGCAGACTTCTGCAACTGACTTTTCGTATTTGTTTTTATTTTGAGTTACTTATCCTTGAGGGATCAGGAGACTTCACATAGAAATCCGGGTGCTTTTTGAAAATCCAAGATCTGTGGGTGCTGTCTCTGTGTTCCTCTCTGGTAGTGCTGACGGAGCCGAGGCATAGCTGCCCTTGCAGGCGGGACCTGTGTCCCCAGGTTTATTCTGTCTCCTACTCTGTCAGTTTCACAGCCCTGCCTGCCTTCCGTGGGCCCTGGACACTGATCGAGTGAAGTATTAAAGAGATCAGGGTCATGCCTAACACTTAGATTTTAAAGCATGCAGCCTGAAGCCAGATTTTTTAGGTTTGAATTTTGGCCTAATCCTTAGGATGGTCAGATGAGTCACCCTTATCTATAGAAATGAGAGGATGAGAATAAACACTCATAGAGATGTTATAAAGATTGAATAAATTAGTGCATATAAAGTACTTGGCTGTTGGCGAGTGCTCAGTATCTGGCTGTTATTGCACATGGCTACAAGAGTTAAACTATTTGTACAAAAACTGGATGGAAGAGCCTGTGACAGGCGTGCAGAAAGCATAAGCAGCCAGTAAGTAGGAAAAAAATAGCTTGGAGTCTGGTGCTTTAGGTATTTTACATAACGTTATCTCAGGCTCATGGAACCCATGCAGGTGGGTGCTTTATCTCCATTTGCTGGGTGGCACTCACAGTACCCACTCAGTTGGGCACTCTATCCCTGTTTGCTGGGTGTGGAGACTAAGGAGTGCTAAGAAGCAGCACAGCTAGAGCCATGAGGAGCATGAGCTTTGGATTCAGATGCATCTGGGGTCGAGTCTTGCCTCTCCTCTAGGAGAAAATGTTTTGACCTGAGCCTTGGTTTCCTCTGTAGAATGGAGAGAAACAAGGTTATTATGAGAATTACATGAGGTAATTCATGGAAAGTACTGTTATTCCCTGGCAGGTCTGGGATTTGATTCTGCCCCACTTTCCAGCCATTAAATTAGCCTGTTACTCTCTCCTGGAGTAACTGGGTCAGCAGTGGAAGGCACAGCAGGCAGTGTAGGCATTCGCACATTTGCGCTCCTTGCCCTCCAGTCCCATGGGGAAGTCCCCCTGGATGTAGTGGTTGCTTTACAGGAGGGGGATTGAGTTGGGCAGTCTGCCCTGCATAGCAAACAGGAAAGCTCTTGGCCCTGGAGGGAGACATTACCTCATCCTGCAAGGTTGCTCGCTACAAAAACTACACAGGGAAATGAGCTGGGTTAAGAGGAGTCAAGGACTGGCAGTCTTGGCACATCCAGCACGAGGTGTTTTGGGGCGTGAGAGATCCGTGGAGGTTTGCCCAGCATCTGCAGCACAAAGTAAGGGTTTCATAAGGGAGTCATTATATTTACTGAAGACTTAGTATCTGCTTGGCATTGTCTAGGTAATTTCTAGATAGCAGTGGTCCTATGAGATAGGTTTCATCTGTGCCCGTTTTACTGATGAATAAACTAAGGCACAAGAGGTTAGATAAGTTGGCCACAGTCACATAGCAAGTGGCAGAGTCAGCAGCCTGGCTTGAGTCCATGCTCCCAGTGACTGTATTGTGCCAACAGTTGGTGAGTTTATTTGGTTATTGTGAGTTCCATGGGCACTCTGTGGCATAAGGCCTGGCCCACATTTTAAAACACTGTACAGAAAACTTCAAACAGGTATGTGGAATTGTGTAATGAACTTTGACTATTTGTCTTAGTCCATTTTCTGCTGCTACAACAGAATACCATAGACTGCGTAATTTATAATGAACAGAAATTTATTGGCTTATGGTTCTAGAGGCTGGGAAGTCCAAAATTGAAGGCTGGCATCTGGCAAGGGCCTTCTTGCTGTGTCATCCCATGGCAAAAAGGTGAGAGTTAAAGAGACAGAGTGAGAGCCCAGAGGGGGCCAGACTCATCCTTAGGGACCTACTCCCTGGATAGCAGTGCTTTTATTTTCCATTCATAAGAACAGATCCCTCATGGCCTGTTCACCCCTTAAAGGTCCCACCTTTTAATACTGGTAAATGGGGGATTAAGATGCCAACACATGGCCGGGCGCAGTGGCTCACGCCTGTAATCCCAGCACTTTGGGAGGCCGAGACGGGCGGATCACGAGGTCAGGAGATCGAGACCATCCTGACTAACACGGTGAAACCCTGTCTGTACGAAAAATACAAAAATTAGCCGGGCGCGGTGGCGGGCGCCTTTAGTCCCAGCTACATGGGAGGCTGAGGCAGGAGAATGGCGTGAACGCGGGAGGCGGAGCTTGCAGTGAGTGGAGATTGCGCCACCGCACTCCAGCCTGGGCGACAGAGCGAGACTCTGTCTCAAAAAAAAAAAAAAAAAAAAGATGCCAACACATGCTTTCTGGGGGGTACATTCAAACTGTAGCACTCTACCCAGCTTCCACAGCTGTCATAGTCACAGCCCATCGTGTTTTCTTAATGCACCACCCATTCACCCTTAGTATATTTCAAGACAAATTTCAGGCATGCTGTTTTTTTCTGTAACTACATCAGTATGTATATGAAAAAGAAAAAGCTCTTTTTGAATAAAGCTAACCACACTACCATTATCTCACTTTAAGAGATAATTAACAATTCCTTAATATCCAGTATTCTGTTGGTGTTCACATTTTCCTGATTATCTTACCCCTTCCCCCTGTTTTTTGCAGCTTCTTGGAGTCATTATCCAAATAAGGTCCGTAAATTGTGATTGGTTGATGTCTCTTAAGTCTCATAATCGTTAGATCTTTTCTCCATCTCTTTTTCTCCTTGTAATTTTTTGTGAAAGAAACTGGGTCATTTGTCCTGTTGAGCCTTGCAGTGGAGATGTTACTAATTATGTCCCCATTAGACACATGCCTCTGTCACCTGTGTTTTCTGTAATTTGGCAGTCAGGCACTGAAGCCTAGTCAGATAAATGGCTGCTTATTTTCTTTGACTTACTAGTTTTAAAAATAATGAATTGGTTCCCAGGTGAACTGGGTATCATAACAGACGAATAGGCCCACTGGGTGTTGAGGTTTCCACGCTGCAGGTGTCATCCCTACGATGCTCAAGTGTCCCTTTTTTGCCAGCGTGAACCTATTCATGTTGGCTCTTGAGTTCTGTTGACATGACCTTGGTTGTCTTTGAGTGCTATTTTGCTTTCTGGTAGAAGATAATGCAGGCTTCTTTTGTACATTTCCTGCCCCAGACCTGGTATCGGACATTTCTCCAAGAAGCCCTGTGGGAAGTGTTACTTTCTTTCAGAGGGAGATAGTAGTTAGAGATACCTCTAAAGCTGCATGAATTTGGTGGTGCAGGCAGGACACAGGATGGGGTGTCTCCCCTCCACCTTCAGGGCTGGTTTTCCTGCCTTGGTGCCCTCTCCCCAGGGGAGGGCCAGTGCTTTCTGAGCTCCTTTGTCCTGTAAAGAGGGAAGGATGTGGGTGTGGCCAGTGCAGGGGGGTATGAAGGATGAAAGTCATCAAAACACGGCTGTGCTGCAGGTAGAGTTGGAAGCAGTCTCCTACAAGCAAGAAATGTCTTTGATGTCTCTGATTCTGTCTTTAAAATTCATGAAGATTTTGCTCTCTCCCTGTCTCTTTCTTTCTCTCACACACACACTGAAATAGAGAGAAATGTTCCAGTGACTCACCAGTTAGAATTACACATCTCCCAGATGTGCCACATTTAATGCATTGATGAGGCAGGCACTTGCATGAACTGTCGCATTTGTACCCACCCTTCTGTGAGTTGGGTGTTGCCTTCTCTCTTTCCAATATGAGGAAACTGAGGCTTGGGGTAGGCCAGTGCCATGACAGACCTGGTTCTCGTCTCATTTCTGCTCTTGGTCTGTGATCTTGGGAAAGGCCTTTCTGAAATATGTCAAGATTAGGGGTTCAGATTAAGGTTTTTCTAATCTCCAAAGTTCTGTGATTCTTGGGAAGAGCAAACTAATGAAAAGCTTTAGAGTCGGGCAGGGCCTGATGCAGTTGCAGCAGTTGTGGAAGTGGGTATCTTTGAGCTGGGGATGTCCTGGTTCCCTGATGCCAGAGCATGTGGGTGACCTACTCGGTGAGTATCTGTTCCCATTCCTGTCGTCCTCCCTCCCTTTCTCAGATCTTTGCCAGCATTGCTCCTTCCATCTATGGTCATGAGGACATCAAGAGAGGCCTGGCTCTAGCCCTGTTTGGAGGGGAGCCCAAAAACCCAGGTGAGCACCCACCTTTCCTCTGCAAAGGTGTTAGCAGCTTTCTCTTTGAGGTGCCAGCATTCAAAGAATGAATGACAGTGTTTTTAAAGCCTGGGTGCTGGGGAAAAGAATGCATTAAAAGATGGTCTGGCTGGGTGTGACTTGTTCTTCAAGGGAGAGGGTGGCCCTGAGTTGCGCATTCTGGGTGTCGGGCTGTTGGTCAGGGAGCCAGTGTCTGCCTGCTTTTGTGATTTAAGCAAATGAGTCTTTGCTTCTCTTCTATTTAAAAAATACTTTGTCTTTTAAAAAGCTGTTTTAAGTACAAAGATACTGTTGACACATGGGTATGTATTTATATTACACTTTTATAGAACACTAAAAGTCACAGGTGAGGCTGATCTCCCCATTGACCTCCCCTTCTCATCCTAGTCTCTCCCTTTGTGGCCATTTACAATTACACAGCAAACACAGGGTTTCGTGACTACATGCATTTATGTGTACAACCACAGCATCCCCTGTGTGTGCCCAGTGCTGTGCCTGTGCAAAGCGCACCCCGCCAAGCTCTCCCGCTCAATGCCACACTGCGGCATCTTTTCTTGTTAGTGCATACAGAGCAAGTGCATTCTTTTAAATGACTGTATCGTGTCACCGGATAATGCAGTTTATTTAGCTCTCCCTTTGGAGAACACCTAGATTGTTTCTGGTATTTCACATTCGCCAAGGACATCTCATGCATCCCTCCTCTGAACCCATGTGTGTGTCCCTGGGAGCGCCCAGAGTAGGACTGCATGGCGTAGGGTATTGTATCCCTTTCGAGAGAGACTGTGCCTTACCATTCATAACAAGTAGGCTGAGGAATTGGTAGAGGATGCAACTGTGCCCTCCTCCTCTCACTTCCCACTCTCCCCCTCCCCCGCTTCCACTCATTCCCTCCAGGTGGCAAACACAAGGTACGTGGCGATATCAACGTGCTCTTGTGTGGAGACCCTGGCACAGCGAAGTCGCAGTTTCTCAAGTATATTGAGAAAGTGTCCAGCCGAGCCATCTTTACCACCGGCCAGGGGGCGTCGGCTGTGGGCCTCACGGCGTATGTCCAGCGGCACCCTGTCAGCAGGGAGTGGACCTTGGAGGCTGGGGCCCTGGTTCTGGCTGACCGAGGAGTGTGTCTCATTGATGAATTTGACAAGGTGGGTCCCTGGGTCATGGAGGCTGATGGGACTCGGGGTGTGTATGTGGGCTTGGGCCTTAGCGAGGGGAATGGTGTTAATGGGATGCATTGGGACCTCGTTGGAGACTTAGTGGTAGGAGCATGAACCATGCTAAGGGCCGGCCATTTTAATCTTGCAGATGAACGACCAGGACAGAACCAGCATCCATGAGGCCATGGAGCAACAGAGCATCTCCATCTCGAAGGCTGGCATCGTCACCTCCCTGCAGGCTCGCTGTACCGTCATTGCTGCCGCCAACCCCATAGGTGCAGCAGGCACCCTGACTGCTGGGGCTGGGGTGGGACACAGGGAGGTCCCGCCTGCTTGAATCGGGAGCCCACTGGGTCCCCAGGAGCTGATCTGAGGAAGTCATTGGGCAACAGAGGGTTCTCCTCTTCTGCATATTCTGCCAGAGTGGGGAACAGTGAAAGTGGGACCTGGGACACCTGGGTTTCCTGTCATGTTCCTGGATCCACCTTGGATGTTCTCAGAAGGCATAGGAGGAGAGCCCAGCGCCCCACTGGCCGGGATGGAGTTGGCTGTTGGTCTCAGCAGCAAATGCTAGAAGAACCCAGGCTCTGTCACCCACTGTGTTCTTGGCTTTTCCTTCCGGGGAAGCAGTTATGCTTTCTGTCTAAACTAGGCTATTTTGGGCATTGCTTGGGGGAAGCTCTTTGCTGTCTCAGACAGCAGGTGCTAAGTACCCACCCATGTCTTCCTCTTCCACTGTCCTTATCCCCTTCTGCCATCAAAGCGGCCTGGGGTCGCTGAGATGGGAGGATAGGGGAATCCATCCTGATAGAGATGCTCCCCTGTGTTTTAGGAGGACGCTACGACCCCTCGCTGACCTTCTCCGAGAATGTGGACCTCACAGAGCCCATCATCTCACGCTTCGACATCCTGTGTGTGGTGAGGGACACTGTGGACCCAGTCCAGGTACAGCTCGCATGTGCCCAGTTTCCTTGCACTGTGGTTTGGGGACCTCAGGTGAGGCTTGGTGTCATACAGTGTGTCCAGCACAGGGGACGGGCGCTGCAGGGGCCGTAACCTATTTTCCAGGCCTGTTCCCTCAGTCTCTTCTCATGTCCAGAAGTCACCCTGATTTCTCTTTCCTTCACAGCACCCCCAACCCAGACCCAGAATAACTCACAATCCACCAAATCCTATTGTCCCAACTCCTGAACCTGCCCACCTCCCTCGCTTCTGCCTCTGACCTGAGGCACTACCATCATCTGAATTGGCCTCCTGGCACCCACATAGACTGTCTTCCAGTTGAAGGCATAAATCAGATCAGCCCCATCCTTAACAACTGCTCGAGGCTTTCTGCTGTCACCAGAATAGAATCCATGGTCCTCCCCTCCAGCCCGCACCCACCATCTCTGCAGCTACCTCCTCCTCGCTCCCTTCTCTCACCTGCCCCTACCCTTCTGTCTGTCAAAAGGGCTGAGCCTTGGGGCTCTCTTATGCTCCTTGCTCCTGGCACATGCACTCCCACACTGTCACATGACTTGCATCTCATCATTGTCATCTCAGTTCCCTGTCCTTCAGGGATGAGCTTTGCTGGGCACCCTTAGCTAGAGGCATCTCCTTGGTCCCTTGATCCCATCACTCTATTTTTCTTCTGAGCATACTTTCCATAATCAATTTTTAAGACGATTTGTTTCCTGTCTCCTTGTGGAGGTGGGCCCTGTGGGGACTCTGTCCCATTGTCTGGTTTGCCCCCCACACCCAGAACTGCCCTGCACATGGTCAGTGTAGTCAGTCTGGTTGAAAGAGCGTCTCCCTTGTAGGGCATACACGTGGCTCTTCTCCAGCCACTGACCTCCCCAAGGTCACGCCCACCCACAGTCAGACCTACCCTCTCATGGCTTGTCTTAGGATGAGATGCTGGCCCGCTTCGTGGTGGGCAGCCACGTCAGACACCACCCCAGCAACAAGGAGGACGAGGGGCTGGCCAACGGCAGCGCCACCGAGCCCGCCATGCCCAATACATATGGTGTGGAGCCCTTGCCCCAGGAGGTCCTGAAGAAGTACATCATCTATGCCAAGGAGAGGGTCCGCCCAAAGCTCAACCAGATGGACCAGGACAAAGTGGCCAAGATGTACAGTGACCTGAGGAAAGAATCTATGGTGAGAGCCCAGGCAGAGCCAGGAGGTGCGGTGCAGAGAAGGAAGTGCAGTATGAGCCTTCTGACCGATGCAGCAGGGGCGGCGGCCGGTCAGGCCAAAAGGTGCCAGAGCAGGGAGGCATTAAAAAAAATGAAGGTGCCGGGCGCGGTGGCTCAAGCCTGTAATCCCAGCACTTTGGGAGGCCGAGACGGGTGGATCACGAGGTCAGGAGATCGAGACCATCCTGGCTAACACGGTGAAACCCCGTCTCTACTAAAAGAGTACAAAAAACTAGCCGGGCGAGGTGGCGGGCGCCTGTAGTCCCAGCTACTCCGGAGGCTGAGGCAGGAGAACAGCGTAAACCCGGGCGGCGGAGCTTGCAGTGAGCTGAGATCCGGCCACTGCACTCTAGCCTGGGCGACAGAGCAAGACTCCGTCTCAAAAAAAAAAAAAAAAAAAATGAAGGTGCCAGGCATGGTGATTCATACCTGTAAATCCCAGCATTTTGGGAGGCCGAGGAGGGAGGATCATGATGTCAGGAGTTCAAGACCAGCCTGACCAACATGGTGAAACCCAAAACTTAGCCAGGCGTGGTGGCACACGCCTGTAATCCCAGCTACTCAGGAGGCTGAGGCAGGAGAATCACTTGAACCTGGGAGGCAGAGGTGGCAGTGAGCTGAGATCGCACCTCCGCACTCCAGCCTGGGTGACAGAGTGAGACCCCATCTCAAAAACAAAAAAACGAAGGTTGGGTACAGTGATTCATGCCTCTAATCCCAGCACTTTGGGAGGCCAAGGCAGGAAGATTGCTTGAGGTGAGTTCAAGACCAGGCTTGGCAACATAGTGAGGCCCTTTCTCTACAAAAAATGTTTTAAAACTTAGCTGGGCCTGGTGGTTTGTGCCTATAGTCCCAGCTACTCAGGAGGCTAGGGAAGAAGGATCTACTTGAGCCCAGGAGTTGAAGCTACAGTGGGCTATGATGGCACCACTGCACTCTAGCCTTGGTGACAGAGTGAGACCCTGTTTCAAATAAAAATAAAAACAAAAAGTGATAGGTATTAATATATACCTTAACCATTTTGTTTTAGATGAAATTTAAATGTGCATTCATTTGTCTCGGTATAGGGCCGGGGCCTTAATTGTTGACGTGCTTTACGCAAATGAACAAAAGTTCTTTGGCTCATTCATAGTGGATCGGAAACTTAAAGGTAGCTTGCAAGCCATGGGAATGCCGAGTTTTTGTAGATTGCTGCCTCAGCCACACCCAATCAACACAGCAGCTTTTTAAATTTCGGCCTTTTAACTTTACCAAGTTTTTTCAGATCATTCAATTTAGTTTTCCTACAAACAGCTACTTTTTTTGCACTTACATTGCACAGGATTATTCGATATTTAGTGTGTGACAATAACCAATAGAGTTGGCCACAAATATAACAGCCTCTGAGATGTATAGAAGTCAGCTGGCGGGAGCAGAACTGTGCAGGTGTGATGGTGACAGGCCGTAAGCATGCAGCGTCCACTGGCATCCTCCAGTTTGGAGGAGGGATAGGAAGTGTCCATTCACTGGGCAGCGCAGTCAAGCATTCTGCATTTCTGCTGTGGCGCTGTCAGATGGGTCTTCTTGGCTCTGGGTGCTAAGAGCGCCGATGCTTTACTTTCCTTGCCTCTCTTTCCTGCCCGTAAAAGACCTGACGTGCTTCTCTCCAGGCAACAGGCAGCATCCCCATTACGGTGCGGCACATCGAGTCCATGATCCGCATGGCGGAGGCCCACGCGCGCATCCATCTCCGGGACTATGTGATCGAAGACGATGTCAACATGGCCATCCGCGTGATGCTGGAGAGCTTCATAGACACGCAGAAGTTCAGTGTCATGCGCAGCATGCGTAAGGTAGGTGTGTTCCGAGGTAGGGGCCTGACGAGCAAGCTCAGAGAAGGAGGCCACACGTGGGTATCCAAGGCTCTGGCCTGGACGTGCACCCAGCAGTGGCAGCCTGTCTGACCTGGGTGCTAGCACATCGGGTAAAGGGAGTGTGGCAGGCATAGTGGGAGTGGGTGTTTGACTGAGGCTTTTTTCCTGCAGACTTTTGCCCGCTACCTTTCATTCCGGCGTGACAACAATGAGCTGTTGCTCTTCATACTGAAGCAGTTAGTGGCAGAGCAGGTGACCTATCAGCGCAACCGCTTTGGGGCCCAGCAGGACACTATTGAGGTTCCTGAGAAGGACTTGGTGGATAAGGTATGGGCCCAGAAGGGAGGTGAGGGTCAGGGTTTGCTGCCTTGGGAGCTGCCAGTCCCCTGACGGGGGCTCTGTCTTACTGGGTCATGAAGTGGGTGGGCCATTTATTGAATGCTTACAGTCTGTTGAGTCCAGTTCTGTGCCTGTAGTCTGACAGCAGGGGAATGAGGTGAGTCTTGTTACTGCCTTCCTGTTGTACAGAGGTGGAGATAGATACAGGGCAGCCAAGTAACTTGTCTCAGTTTACACGCGCAGCTTGCACAGCAGAGATTTGAAGCCCCTTAATCGACCTCTCCACTCCTGGATATTTTCCTCCCATAAATGGAGGTGATGGTGTCTGAAAGTGCATTGTAACTCGGGTGCTCTGGAAACAGCCTGTTCTCACACCACTGATGGCTCACTGGACACTTCCTCCTTGCAGGCTCGTCAGATCAACATCCACAACCTCTCTGCATTTTATGACAGTGAGCTTTTCAGGATGAACAAGTTCAGCCACGACCTGAAAAGGAAAATGATCCTGCAGCAGTTCTGAGGTCCTGCGCCATCCACAAAGATTCCCTGGGATTCTGGTTTGAGGCAGTCAGACTGATCAGTGCCCTCTGTGCTTTATGGGAACAAAACCAGAGCACTCGATGAACTTGGGGTGCTAGGGTCAGGGCTTGTAGCAGGATGTCTGGCTGCACCTGGCATGACTGTTTCTCCAAGCCTGCTTTGCGCTTCTCACCTTCTGGGTGGGATTCCTTGCCAGTGTGTCTTACTTGGTTGCTGAACATCTTGCCACCTCCGAGTGCTTTGTCTCCACTCAGTACCTTGGATCAGAGCTGTGAGTTCAGGATGCCTGCACGTGGTTTAGGTGTTAGCCTCCTTACATGGATGTCAGGAGAGCTGCTGCCCTCTTGGTGTGAGTTTCGTATTCAGGCTGCTGCTGCAACCTTTGGCCAGAGAGCTGGTTGAAGATGTTTAATCCTGCAGGTTTCTGTGTCCCTGTGGTGGAAGAGGGCACAACAGTGCCAGTGCAGCAGCCTGGGCTCCTCAGTCGCAGGGATGGGATGTGAGTTATATGGATTATCCACTCATTACCAGCTGCCATTGCTGCCTGTTTCCCCACTCTCTTACTCGTGCATTCAGTTTGGTTTCTGTAGTTTTAATTTTTAATAAAGTTGAATAAAATATAAACGCCGGTATCTGTTGGCTTCCATTCTGCTTTAATAAGTAACCTGGACTTCCTCTGAAGGCTCTTTCCACCTTCTCCCTTTAGAGTTCTATAGGAGATAGGTTGGGTTTAAAAAGCTGTTTTGTTTGTGGATGTAGAGAAAGCAAAAATGATACGGATGTCCCCATGGAACTTGGTTTGCTGTTACTGCCTCTGTGATATCTAAGTGGAATTCATGGAAATCTTAGTTAGACATATGTATAGAAAGACTAGAGGTGGTGTAGCCCACCTCTCAATGGGGCAGTACCATCCACCACCTCACCCAGAGATGCTGATGGGCTGCCGGAGGGATTGCGGTTCCCAGATCGGGTTCTGACATCTGTCTTGTCCAAGTTTTCCCTTCTTGAACTTTTTTTTTTTTTTTTTTTGAGGTAAGTTCTTAGTCGCCCAGGCTAGAGTGCAATGGTACAGTCATAGCTTACTGCAGCATCGACCTCCCAGGCTCAAGCAATCGTCCCAAGTAGCCTGGACTACAGGCATGCACCACTACGCCTGGCTAATTTTTTTAAGTTTTTGGTAGCGATGAGGTCTCACTGTTGCCCAGGCTGGTCTTGAACTGGGCTCAAGCGATACTCCCACCTTGGTCTACCAAAGTGCTGGGATTACAGGCCTGTGCCACCATGTTGAGCCTGGAGTGACTTTTTAAAGGAAAAGGTGCCGGCCACAGGAAAACGGGCTGAAGTATAGGGCGGGGCAAGGATTGCGGCCAGAGTCTGGGTGACACAGGACTTGTGCTCTAAGGAGGTTCTAGTCCAGCACAGCAGGCAGCCAGCAAGAGGGTGTTCAGGACGGCAGCGGTCCAGCGGTCTTGGAGAGCTGGCTGGCTACCAAATCATACTGAGAGGAGAAAGGGCGAAAGAGTGGAGACTTGGGTGATGGTGGAGATGGGGGAAAGTGGACATAGGTGTATTGTGCAGGTAGATTAGACAAGATTTAGTGATGAGTAAGATGTAGGGGTGGAGCAAAAAGGAAAAACCCTGGATGACCAGGTGTGTGGCTGGGGAAATAGGTTGAAGTTTAGTAGGGAAAGCCGGGAGCCTCATTTCAGACATGTTGGCTAGACGGGCCTTTTAGGTCTCCAAGTAGAAATGGGAAGTCTGCAGGCAGGTTGAGTCTGGACCACTGAGCAGAGGTGTGGGCATAAGGGGCAGTCATCATAGCTGCCACAGAGGCAGGCCACTGAGCAGAGTTTTGGGCATGAGGTGCAGTCATTGCAGCTGCCACTGTGGGGCTGAGTGCCATCACCCCCAGAGTGCATAGAGAAATGATCCGGGCTGTGTACGGTGGCTCACGCCTGTAATCCCAGCACTTTGTGTGGCTGAGGTGGGCGGAGCACAAGGTCAGGAGTTCAAGACCAGCCTGGCCAACATGGTGAAACCCTGTCTCTACTAAAAAAATACAAAAATTAGCTGGGCATGGTGGTGTGTGCCTATAATCCCAGCTACTCAGGAGGCTGGGCAGGAGAATTGCTTGAACCCAGGAGGCGGAGGGTACAGTGAGCCGAGATCGTGCTACTGCACTCCAGTCTGGGCGACAGAGCAAGACTCCATCTCAAAAAAAAAAAAAAAATGATCTGGAAGTCTACGTGACACCCATCATTTGAAACAGCAAAGGAGACAGGAGGAAAATGTGGCAGAAAAACCAGGGGAGAAGGGTGTTTGTGGAAGCCAGAAGAAGAAGAAATTTCCAGAAGATTGAGGTCAGTTGGCCAATGTAGCTGAAAGATCAGGTGAAATGACAAACCTGCCCATTACCATGTTTCATTGAATGTAAGATGCCATTGAAGATAACAATCACCATTTTATGTGCTTCTGAAGAAAAAATGTAAACATTTAGATTGATGTCATCAACCTTCAGACATCCTTATTTATTTATTTAGAGACTGAGTCTTCTTGCTCTGTCGCCCAGGCTTTCTCTGTCACCCAGGAGTGCAGTGGTACAATCTCAGCTCACCGCAACCTCCACCTCCTAGGTTCAAGCAATTCTTCTGCCTCAGCCTCCTGAGTAGCTTGGATTACAGGTGTGTGCCACCATGCCCAGCTAATTTTTTTTTTTTTTTTTTTTTTTTTTTAAGACAGAGTCTCGCTCTGTCACCCAGGCTGGAGTGCAGTGGCCGGATCTCAGCTCACTGCAAGCTCCGCCTCCCGGGTTCCCGCCATTCTCCTGCCTCAGCCTCCCGAGTAGCTGGGACTACAGGCGCCCGCCACCTCGCCCGGCTAGTTTTTTGTATTTTTAGTAGAGACGGGGTTTCACCGTGTTAGCCAGGATGGTCTCGATCTCCTGACCTCGTGATCCGCCCATCTCGGCCTCCCAAAGTGCTGGGATTACAGGGTTGAGCCACCGCGCCCGGCCTTTTTTTTGTATTTTTAGTAGAGACAGGGCTGGCCAGGCTGGTCACCATGTTGGCCAGGCTGGTCTCAAACTCCTGACCTCAGGTGATCCACCCACCTCGGCCTCCCAGAGTGCTGGGATTACAGGTGTGAGCCACCGTTCCCAGCCAGACATCCCAGTTTAGATGTGCACCTTTGAAATACAAGCTTTGTGGTAATGTGGCAGTTGCTGTGGCTTCATCCGGCAGTTTCAATCCCTTGGTGACAATGGAAGCCAGGTTGGAGTGCAGGTAGAATAAACGGGAGGTGAGGAGGTAGAAATTCCACATGGAGAAAACACGTGAGAAGTTTGGTTCCGAGGAGCGTGTGAAATGGGACAGCCAACAAGGTATACAGGACCACACTGAGGCTTTTCCATTGGTGTTTACTCTAGGACTGGAAAATTAGATATTTTTTATTCTTGTGATAGAATTTATTAATGGATTAATTTGAAACATAATTATGAGTGAAAAAACAAGATGCTGAAGGATGTGATACATATATGTAAACATTTATAATATACCGATATTACATAATGTGTGTGTATATATAGGTGTGTGTGTGTTTCTATGTTAAAGACAATATATGCCAGTGAGGTGGCTTATGCCTACAATCCTAGCACTTTGGGGGGCCAATGTGGGTGAATTGCTTGAGCCCAGCCTGGGAAACATAGTGAGACCCCATCTCCACAAAAAATACAACAGTTAGCTGGGCGTGGTGGCACAAACCTATAATCCCAGCTGCTCTGGGAGGGAGCTGAAGCAGGAGGATCACTTGAGCCTGGGAGATGGAGGCTGCAGTGAGCTATGATGGTGGCCCTGTACTCCAGCCTTGGTGACAGATCAAGATCCTCTCTCAAACAAACAAAAAAACCCAAGATAAAATGTGAGCTTGGGTATTCTTGTGTTTTTTTTACAGGTTGATTGAGATATAGTTTACATACCACATAATTTAAAATGTACAACTTGGCCAGGTGTGGCAGCGCACACCTGTAATCCCAGCTACTCAGGAGGCTGAGGCAGGAGAATCGCTTGAACCCGGGAGGGAGAGGTTGTAGTGTGCCAAGGTCATGCCACTGCACTCCAGCCTGGGCAACAGAGCGAGACTCTATCTCAAAAATAAACAAATTAATTAATTAATTAATTTTAAAATGTACAACTCAATGGTTTTAGCACATTTGCAGTTGTGCAAATTATCACACTTTTACATTTTCATCACTCCCCTCTTTCCCAAAAAAACCATACCCATTAGCAGTTACTCTTCTTCCTCCCCCACCAGCCCTAGGCAACCACTAATCTGCTTTCTATTGCTAAAGATTTACCTATTCTGGACATTTCATAAAAATTGAATCATATAATATGTAGTCTTTTGTGATGGGCTTCTTTCACTTAGAATAATGTTTTCAAGGTTCATCCACGTTGTAGCATGTGTCATTACTTTATTTCTTTATATTGCTGACCAACATTCCATTGTATGGGTATGCTACATTTTATTTATGCATTCATCAGTTGATGAGAATTTGGGTTGTTTCCACCTCTTGATTATTATGACTAATGCTGCTATGAACATTTCCATAATGTATTTGACTAGACATATGTTTTCTATGCTATTAGGTATGTATTAGGAGTGGAAGTATGAGATCATAGAGGTAACTCTATGCTTAATCTTTTGAGAAACTGCCTATGTCCAAAGCAGCTGCACTGTTTTACATTCCCATCAGCAGTGCACGAGGAGGGTTCTTTCTCTACATCCTATATAACAAGTGGTCTCTCTTTTTTATTCTAGCCACCCACCTTAGTGGGATGCGAAGTGGTTTCCTTTTTTTTGAGACAAAGTCTTGCTTTGTCACCCAGGCTGGAGTGCAGTGGTGAGATCTCAGCTCACTGCAACCTCCTAGCCACCCACCTTAGTGGGATGCGAAGTGGTTTCCTTTTTTTTGAGACAAAGTCTTGCTTTGTCACCCAGGCTGGAGTGCAGTGGTGAGATCTCAACTCACTGCAACCTCCGCCCCCTGGGTTCAAGCGATTCTCATGCCTCAGCCTCCTAAATAGCTGGGATTACAGGCATGAGCCACCACACCTGGCTAATTTTGTATTTTTAGTAGAGATGGGGTTTCTCCATGTTGGTCAGGCTGGTCTCGAACTCCTGACCTCAGGTGATCTGCCCCCCTTGGCCTCCCAAAGTGCTGGGATTACAGGGCATGAACCACCTTACCCAGCCTGAGAAGTGGTTTCTTATTGTGGTTTTGATTTGCATTTATCTGATAGTTAATGAGATTGAGCATGTTTCATGTGCTTATTGACATTTGGAGGAATGTATATTCAGATCTTTGCCCATTTTTAAAAATTGGGTTGTCTTTATTATTGACTTGGAAAAATTCTTTGTATATTCTAGATACATGATTTCCAAATGTTTCTTCCCATTCTGTGAATTACCTTCACTTATTTTTTTTTTTTCTTTTTTTGAGACAGAGTCTCACTCTGTCACCGAGGCTGAAGTGCAGTGGCACAATCATAGCTCACTGCAGCTTTGAACCCCTGTGCTCAAGCCATCCTCCCACCTCAGCCTCCTATGTAGCTAGGACTACAGGTGTGTGCCACCATGCCTGGCTAATTTTAAAATTTTTCATAGAGATGGCCTCTTGCTTTGTTGCCCAGGTTGGTCTTAAACTCTTGGGCTCAAGTGATCCTCCCACCTCAGCCTCCCAAGTAGGTAGGATTACAGACATGAACCACCACACCCGGCTAATTTATTTATTTAGAGATGGGGGTCTCATCAAGTTGCCAAAGCTGGTCTCAAACCCCTAGCCTCAAGTGATCCATCTTCCTGCCTCAGTCTCCCCCAGGTAGCTGGGATTCCAGGCGCATGCCACCATCCCCGGCAGCTTTAGAGTTTTCTTCATTTAGATCTACATATCTGGTTTGGTTTATTCCTGGTTTTTAAAAATTGTTGCTGTGATTGCAATCTTTTCTACTACTACATTTTCTAAGTGGTTATTGAGGATACGCAGAAAAGCTATTGATTTCTGTATGTTATCTTGTATCCAGCAATCTTGCTGAACTCATTGGTTTTCAATTATTTTGCCAACTGATGATCTTGCATTTCCTAGATAAACCTGCAAATAATGAGTTTTATCAAGTTTCCCCCCAATACTTTCATCCCATTTCTTCTATCAGGCCTTGTTGCAGTGTCCCTTATAGAATATCCAATCATTGTGGTAGTAGTGAGGATTCTTTTGTTCCATTCACTTAAAAGAGAAAGTTTCTAATGTTTCATCATTAAGTATGGTTTCACCATTAAGTACGATAATAAGGGTTTGTGGGAGATACCCTTAATGGAATTGAGGATGTTTCCTTCCATTTCTTGTTTGCTTCTAAGGTCTTTGTTTCTTTTAACAGAAAAACAAAACAAAAAACCAAAGGGATGCTCCTTTCATCCTCAGAGGAGGAAAGAAGAAGAGGGAAGCTGGATGGACACATCCTGGATTTCTCTTTTCCAAGCCCAGCCAACAGCCACTTTTCTAGTACCCCTAACACCCATCAAATAAAAGGTGCTACATTTTGCTCATGTTCTTTCTTTTGCCTGGAACCTGTTTCTTCCCTATGCTCCTCCATCTCCAACTCCTATTTCTCCTAATTATTAATATTTAGCCTGGAAGAGTCCCGTGAGATCATCTCCAATGTCTGATGCTATACCCCTGCATAGGGGGGTGAGGATATACTTTGAAAAAGCATATTCAATATAATGGTTTGTTATTTTAAAGAAGTGTTTGCCTAGGGCCGGGCACGGTGGCTCAAGCCTGTAATCCCAGCACTTTGGGAGGCCGAGACGGGCGAATCACGAGGTCAGGAGATCGAGACCATCCTGGCTAACACGGTGAAACCCCGTCTCTACTAAAAATACAAAAACTAGCCGGGCGAGGTGTAGTCTCAGCTACTCGGGAGGCTGAGGCAAGAGAATGGCTTAGACCTGGGAGGCGGAGCTTGCAGTGAGCTGAGATCCGGCCACTGCACTCGAGTCCGGGCGACAGAGCAAGACTCCGCCTCAAAAAAAAAATAAAATAAAATAAAATAAAGAAGTGTTTGCCTAATATGCTATATATAAAGTAACATTCCACAAATTTATGGTTGCTGTATATTTGTGCTGCAGTAATTCTAAAAGGGTAGTCAGGGCTTTTCTCTCCCTTAAAGAAGCTGAGCTGCTTTCTAACTCAGGAACTCCATCAGTGGGCTTTTCCCTCTGCCTTGTACGTTCTCTCCCAAACCCAATCTCCTACCTAATACCCACTCATCCTTCCAGATGCCAGCCAGCTTACCTTAAATGCTGTTTCTTCAAGAAGGCAAGCATAAGGTTCCCCTCTGTGCTGTCTCCCAGCCCCTTATACTCCTTAACAGACTACCAATTGCAATCATAGGAGCATTTTGTTTTGTGTGTCCATTTTATTCTTCAGTCTGTTTTCTCTACTAGCCTAAACTATGAGGACAAGGGATGTGCCTGTTTTATTTACCACTACAGTGCTTGGCACATTAAGGATCTTCAGTTGCCAAAAGGGAGCACATGTTAGAGAAGTCAGCACTGCTCTCATAATCTAAAACCCCCCAGTTAGTAAATGGGGCAAGTGGGGCCCAGAGGTGAGAAGAGATTTCCTCAAGTTCTCGAAACCAATCTGAACCTGAGCCGGACTGCCTGGCTCTAAACTCCAGTTCTTTGCTCTCAGGTTCGCCTTCAGGGCTCCCCCAATCTAAGTACCCTGAGAAGTCTTTCCTTACCCCACACCTCTGTCCACCCTCAGTCATTTCCACGCGTCGTCCTCGTCCCATCAGTCCCATCTGCCGCAGTTGCCCACTCTGCTTCCCAGGTAACTGGTGACCCCGCGGGGAGACCGACGCGAGGTGCGAGGCCTGGGTCTGCGGGCGGCCGGGCCAAGCCCCCGAGCCTCCGCGGTGCTGATTGGACGGCCTGGCGCGGGGGCACGGGCGGAGGGGCGGCCACCCGCGCGTCCGCTTAGTCTCCGCGGGGGCGCGCCCGCGGCACGCGGCCGGGCGGGGCCGGGCGTGAGTGACGGCCACGTGAACCAATGGGACGGGCGCGCGCCGCCGCCGCCGCCCGC
>NC_045435.1:43549499-43693892 GCF_002776525.5 Piliocolobus tephrosceles
CCGCCGCCGCCCGCGCGGCCCCTGACGCGGGCCCGGGCGCCGCGCCGCTGCGGCTGCGGGCGGCGACGGCTGCACCATGGGCCGGCTACTGCGGGCCGCCAGGCTGCCGCCGCTGCTGCTGCTGCTGCTGGCTGGGGGTGAGTGCTCTCGGGGCCCGGGCGCGGGCAGGCGGGCGGCAGCGCGGGCGTGGTGCTGGACAGCTCCCCGGGCCGCCAACAAAGGGACCAGCGTGCGGCGAGGCCGGGAGCGAGCGTGTCCCGGTCGGGCCGCGGCGCCGCCTCGACACGCGCGCACGCGGAGTGGGTGCGTGGGGGCCGCGGCGGGCGCCTGGCGTGCGGGGCGACCCCTTGACCGAGGCGCGGCGGTGAAGCTGGGACACAGCACGGTGGTCCCCACGCCGCGGCTCGCAGGGGCAGGTGCTCAGGCTACTGCCTCGCAGGCCGGGGGGGGGGGGGGGGGGGGGCGCGCACGTGTGGGTGTGCATGTGTGTGCGTGTGCATGTGTGTGTGCGAGTGTGCATTGTGTGCCTGCGTACTCGGGGGAGGGGGCGTGTGTGACAGCTACGCGGGGAGGAGGCTGCATTGTGAAGGTCCCAGGGGCTGCCGGCGGAGTATGGGGCGGTTCGCTGAGGCGCGGGTGGCTGTTTACGCGTGGTGTTGCCGGGAGGGAGTTGTGAGTGTGTCACGGTGAATGGATATTCTCCACTGTTCTGGGCGACTCGATTAGGAGCTGACAAAAACGGGCGTACAGCCACGGAAGGCCCGTGACAGCACACGGCGGGAGGCTCCCACGCAGCTCACACACGAGGGAGGTGTCAGACTCGGATGTGTGGTTTCCATTCAGCAGCGACGCCGGGCGGCGGGCCGTGTGGGTGCGTGGCGGGCTGGGGGTGTGGCACAGGTGTGAAAGGGATGTGTCTGCCTGAGAGAGAAAGAGACGGGCCTCCTGATGGCTTCCAGCGCAGACGGGGATTTAGTGGAGGGGGTGTGTAGGGAGGTGGGCATGGGGTGTGACAGCCCATGAGGCAGGCGGCCACTATGGAAATGGCGGGGAGAAGGGCTGTCTACAAAGGTGGGTCAAATAAGGTCATAGCTGAACAGCTCCTGCACACACTGGCGCAGCAAAGGGAGTGTGTTACCGTGTATGTTAAGGTGTGACTGGTGCTGCTGGAGGAGTACCTGGATGAGCAAGTGTGCGTGTGTGCCTGTACACACTCAGCCAGCTGTGAGTAACTTCACTTCTAATGCACACGTCAGAATAGCGCCTTAGTATGATGTGTGTATGTGCATGTAGGAGTGTGCACAGGACGTTTCCCCACAGCCAGCCCATGAAGACACAGGCACTTTGTGTCCAGATGTGTGTGAGTGAAAGAGAAACTACTGAAGGATCTCTATGGGAAGGGAGGAACAGTCTTTGCTTGAGATGGGCCATGACCCTGGGGCTCCGAGTGGCAGAATCCCAGGGTAAATGGCTGGGAGGGGAAAGCAGTCCCTCACACATTCCTGTATATGTCATGGGAAGGCTCAGTTCAGGGAGGGTACACTTTCTCCACAGTCAGTCTAGGGATGAAGAAAGGCCCTAAGTGGTGTGCACAGAAAAACATGTCTATCGGTGTTGCCTCAGACACTCACACAAACCCACCTGTATTCCTTCACGCCTTAAATCCTCTTTGGAAGAAGGCGACATTCAACAAACAAACATCAGTTGATTGATCTGCTCCTTCTTTGTGTGACAGTTGTAAACCAGAACTGGCCAGCAACATCCATAAGGACCCAGGCCCAGCTGTAACTGCCCATGTGCTTATGTGACCAGCAGTGAGGACTGGGCAGCCTGCCTCCCTGCTCCTGTCTCCCATGCATGCTCTTCATGACGCACTTCTTAGCCCATGCTTGGAGGCCGTGTGTGTGTCTAGCAGTGTGTCTCTTTCTTACACACCTTTGTGTGGAAGCTCTTCGGAGACCTGTCAGCGTTGTTTCTCTGGTGCTTACGGAGTGGAGATAGCGTAACTGTGCTGGGCAGTTCCTGTTGTCGCTGACACTCAAGGGTAAGGGGCTGTGTGACAGATGCTGCAGGGCCCCTCCCATGTTGGTGTCTGCCAAGAGCTTAGGGAGACTGGACTTCAAAGCCCCTGCTTAGGGGAAAGATGGGGTGTAGCTTATGGTGAAAATCAGAAAGGAGGTTTGCACCGGGAGCAGATTGCAGGGACTGATTTGGAAAGGTAAGATAAAACATGAGGATAGCTGGGGTCTTGTTTTTTTCACCTCTCCAAATGTCAGCCTGCTTCCTTTCCCTCTTTCTGTGTTTGTTTGGGTCGGATTTTCAGTTCTTTGAGGCTGATCCCCTAATCCTTTTCATGTGCCGTCTTTTTCTCTCTCCTCTGTTGGGTGTGATGATGTAACAGAAAATTATAGGTGCTGAGGGAAAAAGGAAATCAATCACACGCAGAGTGTAATTCTGAAATTTTAAGTCAGGTGGGGTGTCAATTAAGGCAGATTAATTATTAAGTGCAAAACTAATTATACACAGAATGGCTAGGTCTCAGCTACGATTTTGGTGTCATCTTATGGTGGGCAAATTTGAAAAGAAGTAACCTCTTGTAATTACTTAAATAATTACCCATTGCCAAGGCCTTTGAAAAAATCAAGGTCTATATAAAGACAAAACAGTTATTAGAGGGAAAAATAACTTTAAGAAAATGAAACTTTTTACTGGAAAAGGAATGAAAAAACAGAAAATACCAGTTTCCTTTTTCTTCAGTAGGGTTTTCAAAATCTTTGCCAATTCCTATCAGACCATTGGTAAGGGAAGACAAAGAAGGAAAGGGAGAGATGTTAGAGGAAGGTTGTGGGTTCCTGGCTCGACAGCTGGGAGAGCCCAGAGAGGTGGGGGCTCACTGGAGCCATGGAAATGACAGGGAAGAGGCCTGGCAAACACACCAGACCACAGTCCTGTGCACAGAGAGCTGGACTGACTAGAAAGTTTTATCCGCCAGAGTGAGGAAGGAAACAGGCTCCTCTGGGCACACTGACCTGGAGAGGGCAGAGCAGTCTTCTTGAGTTCCAAGCCACTCTGAGGAGCCAGAGTAGGGTGTAGACAGCAGCAGCCTCCCCCTGCCATGCCACAGCCTCTCCCTGCCATGCCACAGTTCAGCTCTGAGAGAGAGTGCCAAGGTTTGAGAGACAACCCGTGTTTAACCCTTCAGTGGTTTTGTAGAGAGTGAATTTCAAAATTCTTAGGGAGAATCAGTTTACCCTTTTCTAACAAGGCTGAAGTAATATTTTTCCCAGCATATCTGCTGGAGGTTGGAGCATGCAGATAAAGATCTCCAGTTCATGGCCCTCTCAAAGGCAGGCTGCCCGGGTGCCCTGGGAACCTATACAATGTGTATTATTTAATTATTATAAACGTTTTCCATCAGTTGACTTTTTTCTTCCTGGAATGCATAAATGAGTTTTTCCAGATCTGTTTCTTGTATTTTGGCTCCCTGCCAGCCCTGGGGATACTGCTTTTGCAAAGCAGTCTGTTACATCGGCTGACATCCCCTAAATAACTTAGGATTTCACTTCCCAAGAGTTGGTAACTTTCCTGAGGGCAAAGCCTGTCTCTTGTTCATCTGTCTCTTGTTGCACCCCCAGGAAGGGCCTAACACACTGTTTGGCACAGAATAGGAGCCCAGGAGTGACTGTATTTTTCTTTGTAATCGACAGTCTAATAGAAATTTTACCTCTAATAAGAGCACAGCCCACCTGAAACCAAAGTTCAATTGTAATTGGTATCACATCTGATTGGCAGTATTATATGATTCTGATTCACTTTTCAAAAATTAGAAAATAACTATTAAATAAGTACAGTTTATAGATGAAAAATTTCCAAACACAGGAGCCACATGGAAATGTAAATAAAGGGATTCTTGCTGGTGAAAACATGGGGAGTCACTTTACTAATTTGGTCTTTTTCAAGAGAAGAGGTTCCTTCAATTGATTGGATTGGTTGTGGGGACCCTGGGCAGTGTTTGGAAAGGCGTATCTTCTAGTTTTCAGCTCTGGCTTCTTTCCCTGGCCCCTAAAGCACACGAAATATTTAAGCTGTCTTACATATTATCTTCTTTCATGTATCCTTTGGAGGAAGGAAGGTACCCAGCCCCACAAGTAATAGCTTTCCATTCTTCCTCCTGGAGCATCCGCAAGACCTTTTTGTGGGGGAGAAACCAGCTAATTTCAGCTCCTCTATTAACTAGCTGTTTGACCTTAATCCCACAAGGCCTCAGTTATTTCATTTGTAAAACAAGAAAGTTGGACTAGACTGCTAATTATTTATTCAAACCTTTATTGAGTCCCCAGTGTGTGTAAAAGGTTGTGCTAGGCACTGGAATTCCAGGGTGGAATTGACACAAGGGACTTCTCATTTACAGTGGAGGCTCTGTGAAGGTCGTTACAATTTGGTGAGAAAAGTGAAGTGAGAGTAGTTTGTTGAGAAGGCTGTGATAGAGAGGAATGGTGCCTCATCCAGACTTGGAGTGGCCACAAAAAGCTTCTTGGAAGCTGAGACTGGAGGCAGGAGTGAGAATTAGCAGGTGGGTGGTGGGACAGGACAGAGATAGGGAGATATGGATGTTCAAGCAGAAGAGCATGTGCAAAGACCCGGAAGGCAAAAGAGACGGCTGTGTTCTGGAAATTGCAGGTAGTCAGTTTGTCTGAAGCATAGAGTATGATTGGGGAAGGTGGGGACAGAGAGGGGAGGGGAGGTAATGGTCAGTTTATGAGAGCCTTCTCTGCCTTTTCAAAGGATCTGACCTGTATGATAGAATGATAGAACCAGATTTGCATTTTAAAAAGACCTCTTAGCCGGGCGTGGTGGCTCACGCCTTTAATCCCAGCACTGTGGGAGGCCAAGGTGGGCGGATCACCTGACGTCAGGAGTTTGAGACCAGCTTGGCCAACATGGTGACACCCCGTCTCTACTAAAAATACAAAATTAGCCAGGCGTGGTGGCACATACCTGTAATCCCAGCTACTTGGGAGGCTGAGGCAGGAGAATCGCTTGAACTCGGGAGGTGAAGGTTGCAGTGAGCTGAGATTGCGCCATTGCACTCCAGCCTGGGCAACAAGAGAGAAACTCCATCTCAAAAAAAAAAAGTTGACCAGGCGCAGTGACTCACACCTGTAATCCCAGCACTTTGGGAGGCCGAGGTGGGCAGATCACCTGAGGTCAGGAGTTCGAGACCAGCCTGGCCAACATGGTGAAACTAAGTCTCTACTAAAAATACACACACAAAAATAAGCTGGGTGTGGTGGCAGGCGCCTGTAATCCCAGCTACTCAGGAGGCTGAGGCAGGCGAATCACTTGAACCTGAGAGGCGGAGGTTGCAGTGAGCCAGGAATGTGCCATTGCGCTCCAGCCTGGGCGACAAGAGTGAAACTCAAAAATAAATAAAAATGAAAAAATAAAATCAATAAAAAGACCTCTCTGAGCGTTGTCACTCAAAGTGTGATCCAGGGACCAGCAGTATCACTCACACCTACTGTGTCAGCAGACTCGGGTGACTCACACACATTTCAGTCTGAGCAGTGCTGATTAGAGGGCAGTGTGCGGGACAGGTGGGTGCAGGGGGAAATGCTAGGGGTTCGTAAAAGAGCTCTCTTTTTCTTCCAGCGGTGAAGCACTATGAGGACTGTAATTCTAATGGAGGCGTCTCTCATGTCTACACACTTAACGTTTCTGTATCGTCCCTGCTATTTTCTTTATCGTGAAGTGTGGGGCATTTCAGCTGTGTGCCCCCCTGAGTGGCATGGTTGTCTACCCTAGAGAATGGGAAACTGAACACATGTTCCTGAGCTCCCGGTGTTGTTATTTCCTCCAGCCTCCTTTCTCCTTCACAGTGTACTGAGCACAGTCAGTACAGTGCCATGAGCAGCTCTGTTAGTAGCTAACTTTGAGATCTCTCTCCCTGCCCTACTAACCCTGTGGCTCAAACAGAGTTATATGGTCACTGTTACACTATTGCATAATGATTTGTTTTCTTGCTGGTCTCTGTAGTAGAAACTGACCCTTCTGGGGGCAGGGACTATATCTTTCTTATTTCTGTACCAACATAGCCTTGGATCATGCCTAGTCCAAAAAAGCATTTAATAAAGGCTTTTTGGTTGAAGAATGAATGAATGAATGGATGAATGAATGAATGGAATTTAACCATTAAACACTACTCTGATCCAAAAGGAGGACTCGATTTATAATTTTTCTTAATGTATCAGTTGGCTATTTCTATATAATAAATCACTCCAAAATTTAGTGGTTTCAGATTCTCAATTCTCAAGATCCGATCCCTGGACCAGAAGTATCACCTGGAAACTTGCTAGAAATGCAAATTGTTGGGCCCCATCACAGACCAAATGGATTCAGAAGTCTAGGGTGGGCTTAACAGTCTCTGTTTTAACAAGCCCTCATGGTGATTCCATACTGGTTCAAGTTTGAAAGCTTTGGATTTAAACAGTAGCCATTTATTTAGCTCATGATTCTATAGTTTGGCAGTTTAGGCTGCAATCAGCTAGGTGGTTCTGGTCTCAGCTGAACTCCTTCAAGTTTGTCATCAGCTGTTTATCACCTTTGCCGGTCTTGTCTGGCTCTCTCACTTTGGGACTTCAGCTAGGACACTGAGCTGACCTGGCTGTCTTCTGCGTGGGCTCCAGTTTTCCTGAAGGATAGCCTTGAGCAGAATCCTGAGAGAATGGAAGCATTCAAGGTATCTTGAGGCCTAGCCTTGGAAATGGCACATCATCTTTTCTCCTGCATTGTCTTGTGTAGTAACTCACAAAGGTAGCTCAGATTCAAGGAGTGGAGAATTAGATTTCATCTCTTGATGGGAGGAGCTACAAAGTCTCATTGCAAAGATGTGTTATTGTAGGTTATTAATTGGGACATCATTGGATAACCCCTCTCAGGAAGAACCTTAAGAAGGTACTGTTTTGTGGTAGGACATGGCACTCTGTCTCTTTCCCATCTATCTAGTAGGGGATAGATACTGCTTTCTTCTGTAATATTTGGGCTAGGAAAAAATCCAAGAGTAGCTTAGGGTCCCCCTATGATGGGAAGGGGAAATTAGAGTGGAAGAGGTCATGGGAAAGTCTGGGCTAGAGAGAGTCCAATATTCTTAATTCATCCTCTCCCAGGAACAAAGGGGAACTGCAAGGGGAGTGGACCCAAAATTGATTGTCTTGGCTTTTTCTGGCTTTTAAATGCCTTTGGCTCAAAGAAACCACAAAATATGAGATGGTTGTTTCTCTGTTTGAGTCAGGGATTCGGGTACAGGCTCCGGGAACATGGCTTCAGCTTCCTGAAGCCAGGTCCTGACTGGAAGCAGAATCTTTGACCATGGACGTGGTGCCTAGGCGAACAGAAGACATTCTGGATGGGGTGTGATGGCTTCTTGGTTTGGACTTGGCAGAAGGCATTCTCCTGTGAGCAGTCCTCAGGAGCATTGGCAACACAGCAGTGCCATTGGCTCCCACCTGCCCAGGGTCACAGCATGCCCGCCTTTTAGTTTATTTTTATTTTTTTTTTTTTTGAGACAGAGTCTTGCTCTGTCGCCCAGGCTGGAGTGCAATGGCACCATCTTGGTTCACTGCAACCTGCACCTTCCGGGTTCAAGCGATTCTCCTGCCTTAGCCTCCTGAGTAGCTGGAGACTATATGCATGTGCCACCACGCCCAGCTAGTTTTTGTGTTTTAGAAGAGATGGGTTTTGCCATATTGGCCAGGCTTGTCTCAACCTCCTGACCGCAAGTGATCCCTCCCACCTTGGCCTCCCAAACTGCTGGGATTTACAGGTGTGAGCCACTGCACCCACCCTCTAGTTATGATGGTACTTTCTAAAGCTGGCCCCACCCTCTAGTTATGATGGTACTTTCTAAAGCTCAGAGTTGGACCTGTGAATTATTTTATTGAGAGACAGAGCTTCACGGGATCTTAAAGGCTGGCACAGATGTTACTAGCCCTGGTCAGATGTTAAGACTCTGATGCCTCCTTAGCCCCAGCATTGGCTTTGAGGCCAGATAGAATCACTCTGATCTTCTTATTCACATCAACCTTTTGTTTTAATGTATTTGAAGATACCATGGTCTCTTTTAAATTTTTTTTTCCCCAGGCCATGAACTTCACAGGTCTCTGTTTTTATAAAGGATAATAACACAATATTTGTAGAATACTTTGGTTTGTGAAGCTCTTTGTACAGCAGCTTTCGCACATGGCTCAGCAATTACCTCATTTGGTGCCCCTCACACTGGAGGCATGGTAGGAAGTGCTGTCCTTATTACACAGAAGAGTAGAGCAAGGCTGGTGGTGGTGAAGTCACTCAGCCAGAGAAGCCAGAGTGTAACCTATTTCTTGGTACCACCCTTTCTCTCCTGTTATAGAACATCTTCCTGTCTCTGACCTCAGGGCCTGTCTATCTTCCCCTGGAGTCTCTACTCCCTGTCCGCCATCCACACAACCCAGAATACACCGCTATGGCTGGATGTGACGTTCTTGGCTGTGAGTTGTGTGGCTGGTGCACGGTGTGCACAGACTCCCTCATACCCGGACTCACAGGACAGTCTGAAATGCTCATTTTTTTCAGTGGCCAGTCACAGTATTGGCACATATCAAGCTTAGGGCCTGCTCAGCAAAGCACATGGCACCAATAATATTAGCCCTATTTTTATTATAAACATCACTAAAAATTGCCAAGCACTATAGTCAAGTCAGGTCACAGTAGGCATCTGGTGTAGAGCAAGAGGAAGACTGTGAAATTGCCTGTTCCCTAGATCCTTAAATGTTAGTCTTAGAAAAGAATTCAGAGGTCATTTCATGTAGCTTCCTTGCCTTTCTGTTGAGGAGACTGAGACCCAGAGGTCTTGAGCAGCTTTCCAGGAGCCTCACAGCAAGTTAGTAATTTGTGTGGTTAGGTCATTAAGTTAGAGGTTAAGTTGTGAAACTGGCAAATAGGGCTATATTCCTGTCCTTAAAGAATGAGAGTGAAAGAAGAGGAAGAAGGCCTCCTTTAATTTGTTTTCCTGTCCATTTATTTGCTTGTTTTGGTAAATTAGGAGAGAGAGAGAATCCAAGATTCTAAACAAATACGTCAAATTACCAGCACTGGGTTGGGTTTGAACTGTGACCTCACGTGGTTTTTTAAAAGACTACATTCAGAGTCTGGGCTCAGTGGCGCATGCCTGTAATGCCAGCACTTTGGGAGGCTGAGGAGGACAGATCACTTGAGGTCAGGAGTTCAAAACCAGCCTGACCAACATGGCGAAACCCTGTCTGTACTAAAAATACAAAAATTAGCTGGGCGTGGTGGTGGGCACCTGTAATCCCAGCTACTCGGGGGGCTCAGGCAAGAGAATCACTTGAACCTGGGAGGCGGAGATTGCAGTGAGCCGAGATTGCACCACTGCACTCCAGCCTGGGCAACAGAGCAAGAGTCCATCTCAAAAAAAATAAAAAATAAAAAAACTAAAGACTATATTCAGGATACTGTATTGCTGAAATACAAATTATATTCTTAATTCAGTTTTGGAGAAATTTCAGCCAAGGATGGAAGCCTAGGGAACACCATGTTCATCCAATCATACAGCTAGGTCCTTAAAAGCATGGGCCCTGCCTTCACTTCTGTTTGTAGCCCCAAACATGCAGCACAATTGCCAGCAGAGAGAGGGGTACTCAGGAGGCGCTTTCTGAGTGAGCACATGCGCAGTGGAATGCTGACCCAGTGATTCCTGTCTCTCCCTTGCCTGTCTCCATCTGTCTTCCCTTGCCCCTGCCATAGGGAAGTCTAAGCAATTTGGCCTTTTTGAAATGAAAACAGCGTCTCGGAATCCCCTCAAAGCCTCTGGGTGTTCAGGAGTGTCCACTGAAGTCCCCCCTCCCCAGGACCTTTGTCATTTGAGACATGCTCTAACCTGGCACCAGTCTTTGTCTTCTCTTGCCTCCCCTGACTGTCTGGCTTTTATGTCTGCACAGGAGCGTTCCTGGGTGCCTGTGCGGCTGGGTCTGATGAGCCTGGCCCAGAGGGCCTCACCTCCACCTCCCTGCT
The DNA here is from genome assembly GCF_002776525.5 of Piliocolobus tephrosceles. Classification (NCBI taxonomy): domain Eukaryota; kingdom Metazoa; phylum Chordata; class Mammalia; order Primates; family Cercopithecidae; genus Piliocolobus; species Piliocolobus tephrosceles. The sequence continues at coordinate 43,559,568 of NC_045435.1, forward strand.
AGACCTCCTGCTGCCCACTGGCTTGGAGCCACTGGACTCAGAGGAGCCTAGTGAGACTATGGGCCTGGGAGCTGGGCTGGGAGCCCCTGGCTCAGGCTTCCCCAGCGAAGAGAGTGAAGAGTCTCGGATTCTGCAGCCACCACAATACTTCTGGGAAGAGGAGGAAGAGCTGAATGACTCAAGTCTGGACCTGGGACCCACTGCAGGTAGCTCTTCTTACCGACAGAGCATGTGTTGAGTGCCAGCCAAGTGTCTAGGCAAAACACCAGGTGACCATTTCCTTGCCAGAAGCATCTCTTCTCTCTCCCTACAGTTTTTACCATGCTGCTGCTGTTTACCTGCACATCAGAGCTAAAGCTCTGGGACCCTGAGTGTCTCACAGGCCCAGGGGGCCCTTTCTCCTTAATATTAACCACTGTTCAGGGAGCCTTTATTCTGTGCTCATTTAATTCAATCCGATGCTTATAACCTGAGAGATGAGTAATATGACCCCTCTTGTAGACAAGAAAACACTGAGACTGAGAGGTTAAAAGCTGGCCTGAGGTCAAACAGCGGCTCAGATGCTCAGTCATAATTCAGACCTATGGCTTTCCAAGCCTTGGGGCTCATTGTTTTGTTTTTCCCTACTGCTCTATGCTGTCTCTGTTGAAGATTGCCATGAGGTCAGCTGATCTGTGTTTCCTTGAGTCTATCCGACCAGCAGTTGAGGCATTCTAACTGCCCTTCCCTTAGTCATGCACCAGAGCTGGTGTTTGGGTTTACAGAGCCCAGCTGGTGAACATTTGGGTCCTGAAGCAAGCCTGAGGCCTAGGGCTCTGGGCTGAATGCACGCCACCATAAGCTGACGCTGATGCAGATGTGCAGGAGCGTGCAGGCAGCGCTGCCAGCCATAGCCGCTCCACCAATGTCCTGGGCCAGCAGGGGCCCATCTCTCAGCAGGGACTGAGGAATTGGTATGATTGTGTGTGCACATGGGGCAAGGTGTTACAGAACTTAACCTTAATGTTTCTTTTTAAAATAGATAATATTTATTGAATATACCTTTTCTAATTATGAAAGAACACATGAACATTATGGAAAATCTAAAACGCACCAAGATAATACAAAGAAGAAAATAAGGCTGGGTGTGGTGGCTTTTGTCTGTAATCCCAGCACTTTGGGAGACCGAGGTGGGTGGATCACTTGGGGGTCTGGAGTTTGAAATGAGCCTGGCTAACATGGTGAAATCCCGTCTCTACTAAAAATACAAAAATTAGCTGGGCATGGTGGCGGACACCTGTAATCCCATCTACTCAGGAGGCAGAGGCAGGAGAATTGCTTGAACCCGGGAGGTGGAGGTTGCAGTGAGCTGAGATCGCACCACTGCACTCCAGCCTGGGCGACAAGAACAAAAATCTGTCTCAAAAAAAAAGAAGAAAATAAAAACTACCCATAACCTGATAATTAAAAGATAATTACCATTAGTAGTTTGGGGATACATCGTTCACTTTTATATTCAAAATAGGATTCGCAGGAACATTTTGTTTTCACTCAATATATTTCATAAGTATATTTCTGCATTGTTAAATATCCATTTGTAACCTGATTTTTAAACATGTTATTATTTATTTATTTTACTTTTTTTGAGGTGGAGTCTTGCTCTGTCACCCAGGCTGGAGTGCAGTGGCATGACCTTGGCTCACTGCAACCTTCATCTCCCGAGTTCAAGTGATTCTCCTGCCTCAGCCTCCCGAGTAGCTGGGATTACAGGCATACACCACCACACCCAGCTAATTTTTGTATTTTTAGTAAAGACAGGGTTTCACCATGTTGGCCAGACTGGTCTCTAACTCCTGACCTCAAGTGATCTGCCCTCCTCAGCCTCCCAAAGTGCTAGGATTACAGGTGCGAGCCACCTCGCCTGGCCAACATATTATTTATTTATTTATGTTTAGAGTTGAGGTTTTGCTCCATTGTTCAGGTGTGATCATAGCTCACTGTAACCTTGAACTCCTGGGCTCAAGTGATCCTCCCACTTCAGCCTCGTAGGTAGCAGGGACCAAAAACGTGCCACCATGCCTGACTAATTTTTTCATTTTTTTGTAGTGATGGGGTCTTACTATGTTGCCCAGGCTGGTGTTGAACTCCTGAGCTCAAGCGATCCTCCTCCCTTGGCCTCCCAAAGTGCTCAGATTATAGCTGTGGGCCACTTTGCCTGGTTTATAACCTGATTTTTTTTTTTTTTCTTCTTGAGACAGAGTTTTGCTCTTGTTGCCCAGGCTGGAGTGCAATGGCACCATCTTGGCTCACTGCAACCTCCGCCTCCCGGATTCAAGAGATTCTCCTGCCTCAGCCTCCTGAGTAGCTGGGATTATAGGCATGTGCCACCATGCCTGAATAATTTTGTATTTTTTTTAGTAGAGACAGGGTTTCTCCATGTTGGTCAGTCTAGTCTTGAACTCCCGACCTCAGGTGATTTGCCCGCCTCAGCCTCCCAAACTGCTGGGATTACAGGCGTGAGCCACTGTGCCCAGCCGTGATTTTTAACAACTACGTAATACTTCATCATGTGGGTCATCAGATTTATTAAACTGGTTCCCTACTGTTGAATACTTAGGTTGTCTTCAGTTTTAATGCTGCTACAAATATCCTTATACATTTTCACACCTTCCTGGTTGTTTCCTTAGGATAAATTTCTGGAATAAAATTGGTAAGTCAAAAGATGTATCAGGGCTGGGCATGGTGGCTCACGCCTGTAATCCCAGCACTTTGTGAGTTTGAGGTGGGCAGATCATGAGGTCCGGAGTTCGAGACCAGCCTGGCCAACATGGTAACCCCGTCTCTATTAAAAATACAAAAATTAGCCAGGTGTGGTGGCAGATGCCTGTAATCCTAGCTACTTAGGAGGCTGAGGCAGGAGGATTGCTTGAATCTGGGAGGCGGAGGTTGCAGTGAGCTGAGATTGCACCACTGCACTCCAGCTTGCAGGACAGAGCAACACTCCATCTCAGGAAAAAAAAAAAAAAAGATGTATCAGTCAGCATCCCACACAGAAACAGAAGACACAATCAAATTAAGACAATCTAAGGAGAGTTTGTTTATAAAGCAGCAGATTTATGAAGGTATGGGCTGGATACGGGTGAACCACCAAAGGATCTGTGGCTAGCAGCAGCTGAGTGCTTACCATCCCTAGGCACAGGGAGACCAGGGAAGGGATGAAGATGGGAGCCTGCAGGGAAAGTGGTGTAAAGAGGTGGCCAGATACAGGAGACCAAGAGAATGAACACTGCATCCCCCACCAAGTGTTCTCTCTTTCCCTTGTCAATTTGATAGGAAAAATTATAATGGCCTTTGATTCTAGTAAATTTTAACTCATATATGTACAAAATATATATGTACATTCATTATATATAGAAAAAAATAGCGACCACTTATCACTCTTCTTTTTTATTTGAAGCACAGTGTAGTTAAGAGAACAGGCTTTGGAGTCAGGAAGGCTCCAGCGCTGTCATTTAACAGTGTCACAATTTTTTGTGAGTAACTTACCCTAAGCCTCAGTTTCCCATCTAGGAATTGAGGATAATCATATACCCACCTCACAGGGTTGTGGGGTTCACACACCATCATATATTTCAAGCACTTAACTCAGTGCTTGGCACATTGTTAAGTGCTCTGTGACTATTAACTATTATTATTACTTTTCTATTTTTTTCTATTGAGTCTTTAATTTTTTCTTATCCCTGTACAAATCTGAAAAAGGATACTAACTTTCCTCTGACATACATAGAAAACATTTTGCCAGTTTGTCAACTGCTTTTATTTTGATTATAATTTTTGGCATAAAGAAATTAAATATTTTATGAGCTTAAAATTACTTTTTTTTTTATTTGAGATGGAGTTTCACTCTAGTCACCCAGGCTGGAGTGCAATGGTGTGATCTTAGCTCACTGCAACCTCTGCCTCCCAAATTCAAGCAATTCTCCTACCTCAGCTTCCCAAGTAGCTGGGATTATAGGCACGTGCCACCACGCCCAGCAAATTTTGTATTTTTAGTAAAGATGGGGTTTCACCATGTTGGCCAGGCTGGTTTCAAACTCTCGACCTCAAGTGATCCACCCGCCTCAGCCTCCCAAAGTGTTGGGATTACAGGTGTGAGCCACCGCACCCAGCAAAATTACTTCTTTTAAAATGTTTTTCTGTGTTTTTTTTTACTTTATGATTAGAAAATACTTTCTGCCCTTGAGATACATGCACCTTTCTTCCTTCTATTCTTTTTTTAATGTAAATTCTTTTTAAAAATTTGTTTTTATTTTTTGGACACAGGGTCTCGCTCTTACCTCAGGCTGGAATGCAGCAGCACAATCTTAGCTCACTGCAGCCTTGACCTCCTGAGCTCAGTCGATCCTCCTGCTTCAGTCTCCCAAGTAGTTGGGGCTACTGGTGTACCCCACCATGCCTGGTTAATTTTTCTGTTTTTTGGTAGAGATGGGGTTTTACCATGTTGCCCAGGCTGGTCTTGACCTCCTGGGCTCAAGGGATCCACCTGCCTCAGGCTCCCAAAGTGCTGGGATTACAAGTGTGAGCCACCACGCCCAGCCCCTTCTATTCTTTAGCTTAATATTTTACATTTAAGTCCAATCTAGCTGTAATTTATTTTTGTGTGTGGTGTAAGATAAGGATCTAATTTTATTTTCTCCATATAGATCATCTGTTGTCATGGCAGCATCCGTTGATAAATCTGTCCTCTTATCATTTTAAATAAATGATATTTTGTTGCTGTTGTTGTTTTGAGACAGAGTCTCACTCTGTCGCCCAGGCTGGAGTGCAGTGGTGTGATCTCTGCTTACTGCAATCTCTGCCTCTGAGGTTCAAGTGATCCTCCTGCCTCAGACTCCCTGGTAACTGGGATTACAGGTGTGCCACCACACTCAGCTAATTTTTGTAATTTTAGTAGAGATGGGTTTTACCGTGTTGCCCAGGCTGACCAAACTCCTGACCTCAAGTGATCCACCCACCTCAGGCTCCCAAAGTATTGTGATTACAGGTGTGAGCCACTGTGCTTGGCCAAGAAATGATTTAAAAGAAACTTTTACATTGTACCAGACAATTCTTGGGTCTTTTTCTGGCCTTTCCTTTTTGTTGAGACTGTTGAGCGTCAAGTGTGAGGTAAGCAGTCATCCAGAGAGCCTTGGCCTCAGGACCACAGTGGAGGGCCCTGAAGCCTTGATGAGCTCAATTTGTTGTCCTCCTCGCTCCCCAGGGGATTCATTTCCCTTTCTTTTTCTTTCAGTTCATGTCTCTTCCTCCCCCATTGGCTTCCCTAGGTCTCTTAAGAATAAAAATAGCTCTCATTCATTCAATATGAGCCATGCATAGGCCTTTGCCTCCATTGTCTCTAGTCCTCACCACAGCTGCACATGGCATGGCTGTGAGGTGGGGATACCAGTCGCCCTACTCAGGATGGCCAGGAAGCTAGAGAGGTACAGGGAGGAGGGCAGGAGGCAGAGGAGGTGCAGGGAGGAGGGTGGGAGGCTGGGGAAGGGAAGGGAGAAGGGTGAGAGGCCAGGGAGTGGCAGGGAGGAGAGCTGCTTCAGTCCTGTTCCTCATTGCTCCTCTCCAGACTTGTCCACTTGACCACAGCCCTTAAGTTTCCTCAGGTCAGTCTCTTCTGCATACCACCTGACCATGATCTTGTGAAAAAACTGGAGTTGCCCATCTTCTTCTCAAACAGACTAGTGAAGAAACCCCTTCTCAAACCCCAGTGCTCACAGGTTAAAGGCTGAACTTCTTAGCATGGTAGAAAATGCTCTTGACATTCCGGCCCCAGCCTTCCCCAGCCTCTTCTCCTTCCCTGCTCCAGCATGCATCTGATTAGCTCATCATCAGCTTGTTCTCTTCCTTGCTTGGCAGAGTTGAACTGAGGTATGGGGAAGTGGGGTGCTTTGCCCAAGGGCACATAGTTTGGATGCAATGGAGCTGGATCTAGAGTCAATGTCTTCTCACTGACAACAGCCTGGCCTATTCCCTAAGCCTATGATGCACTTCTTCCTCTTGTCCCATCTGCTTGGGAAGCTCTTCTCCATCCCGATGTCCTAGTGGACGTGTATTTGACCTTCAGCACCTAGCTCAAGAGGGCTAGCTTCAAGAGGCTTTTGCCAGCTCTCCCCAGTGATCAGGACCACTGCACGTGGTCATGCTGGTGGTGCCGTGTCCAGGGCTCCTGACCGAGCATGGGACTTGGAGCTGAAGTCCAGCATACGCCCTGTCCACCAGGCCATGGGCTGGGTGGGAGGAGCACCTTTTTCTAATTCATCTGCCCAGAGGGGACATCTCCATGTACTGGCAGTGGCCCTGAAATCAGGCTAGTCACTCACACCTGCTTCTGTTTTCTCGCAGCACCTTGATGGCACGCGATTAGGACATGACAGAGGAAAGAAAGTGGCTAAGGTGGCAGGCTGACAGCAAATAGTCAGGCTGGTCTAGGAGGCAGCCCAGGGGACAGTGGTGTGCCCCACCCCACTATTCTCTTCTGCTCTTGTACCCCAGAGTCACAGGCTTCTGTCTAGGGGTTCTTGGGGAGAAGGAGGTGGATCACCTCTTGGGGGTTGGAGGAACGCAAAGGAACCTTGAGAGGGCCTGCCTGGCTCGGGAGTCCTGCAGAGTCCAGAGTGACTGTACCAAGTGCTATCCTAACATGGCTATTAGGGACATTGAACTCCATGCAGCAGTAGCAGGGACTGTTGAAAACCATGCTGCAAACAGGTCAATCTCAGATCAAGTACCCTTTTAATAATTGTGACATCAGTTCATGTATTCAACACCCAGTATGTGCCCAGCACTATGTTAGGGGTTGTGGGTTCTTATTTAACCTGCACTGAAAAATGTAAGTATATATTCTTACTTCCATTTAGCTGATAAGCAAACCTGAGGCTTAGGGAGTTTGAATTTACAGCCCAGCAAGTCAATGTAACAATCAGGATTCAAACCCAAGTTGTTACACTCCAAAGCCTCTCTCCTCTGTCATGTCATCTCTTAGCACAGTGATTTTACTAGAGACTAGCACTAATGTCATATTCTATATGGTACTTATCACCATTTTTCCATAGAATGTTTTTGTTTTTGAGACAAAGTCTCACTCTATTGCCCAAGCTGGAGTACAATGGTGCGATCTTGGCTCATTGCAACCTCCGCCTCCCAGGTTCAAGTGATTCTCCTGCCTCAGCCTCCCGAGTAGCTGGGATTACAGGGGTGCACCACTATGCCCAGCTAATTTTTGTATTTTTAGTGGAGACAGGGTTTCACCATGTTGGCCAGACTGGTCTCGAACTCCTGACCTCGTGATATTCCCGTCTTGGCCGCCCAAAGTGCTGGGATTGCAGGTGTGAGGCACCGTGCCTGGCTCCATAGAATTTTGAGTTAGCTCATTTGAACTTCACAACCACTCTGTGAGCTCAGCCAGGTGGCAGTTAATCTCTTTGCTTGAGAAATGGTGAGCTGGGCCAAGGGAGGTTCAGACCTTTGCCCAAGGCCACACAGCTTGTGTGTGACAGAGCCGAATCTGGAGTTGGTGTCCCTGAGCACTGATGCCCTGGGCCTAGCTTCTTGCCAAGGGAGCACATTGATGGCACATGTGAAACAGGAAACCAGTCCATTCTGTCACTAGGACTTTGTCATACATCCCATTTCTAGTGTGTTGGGCCTCAGGTAGAGCTGATGCCTTCCTTCTCCATCTGTAGTGATGGTCCCCAGGCCCAGTGGGAAAAACAGCTGGTGGAATTTCTGCTTGGTGGATAATGAACAGTGTGACCTTGAGTAGGTTGCTTTTCTAATGTTGGCTTCAGTCTCTTCATCTGCAAAATGAGACCTGGGAATAATAGATTGAAGTGTTTCCAGCTTGAAAATATTATGATTCTGTGACATTTCAAGTGAAAAGAGCAACCTCAACAAAGCAGGGAAAAAGACATGGAATGTGAATTGCTGCTCCACCAGCTAGCATCAAGCGAAGTTACAGCCTGATCAGTTAATTCATGCACAATTGTTAATGATTAGGAGCAGTCTCTTAGGTTACCTACTCATTCGAGACTGTCCCCAGTGTCCCCTCCAGCCCTTTCATTTTCTAAGCTCCTTAAGGAAATTGTCTTGCGTGCAGTTTTAATTTTCCTAGTGAGTGAGCAAATTAAAGTGTTCTGCAAGAAACACTTTAATCTTTGGAGTTGGCAAGTCCTAGATACCCCACTCAGATGGGCTCACAGGCCTACGTGATAAAAGGGGACTTTATTGGCTGAAGAACGGGGGTGCAGGAACAGGCTTCCTGCTCCCTGCTCCAGCACTCAGCGTGCCACCCTCAACGTGCTGGAGCCTTCCCTGCCCCATCGGTCATGCTCGGCTTTCCCTTGCTGGCTTTGTTCTCAGGCAGGCTGGTCCTGGGTGCTGGCTTGGAGAGCCCCAGTAGCTGCACACAGTCGTCCTATCACTCAGCACCCTGCAGAAAGGGAGGTCTGCCTTCCCATCACTTCAGGAACAGTCTCTGGATGATCTCACTGAGTCCCGAGCTTGGGGATGGAATTTGACTATCCAGGCCCATGTTGAGCTGTCCCTGAAGCCAGCGGACATTCCAAACCAAAAAGAGAGGAGGAGTGTCCCCCAGAGTAGAATTGAGGTGCTATTAACAGAAAGACAGCATGAGACAACAGTACTGCACTTGAGTAGGGAACACTCATAAAGTGCCTATATGTCATTTTCACTTGGATTTCTTTTTTTTTTTTTGAGATAGAGTCTTGCTCTGTCTCCCAGGCTGGAGTGCAGTGGCGCAATCTCGGCTCACTGCAAGCTCTGCCTCCCGGGCTCACACCATTCTCCTGCCTCAGCCTCCTGAGTAGCTGGGACTACAGGTGCCTGCCACTAGGCCCAGCTAATTTTTGTATTTTTTAGTAGAGAGGGGGTTTCACCGTGTTAACCAGGATGGTCTCGATCTCCTGACCTCGTGATCCGCCCGCCTCGGCCTCCCAAAGTGCTGGGATTACAGGCGTGAGCCACCGCACGCGGCCCACTTGGATTTTTTTTTTTACCTCACAGCAACCTGATGAAATCTGTAAAAGCAGGCATGATTAGATCACTGTTTTACAGCTAGAGAAGCTGGCTTAGAGAGATTTAAAAGTGGCTCTAAATGACACAGTGGCAGAGCTAAATCTCAAATCTGAGTTCTACTTCAAGACCTGCTGCTCCCCTCAATACAAAGTCCTTCATTAGGCTACTTTAATTATCATTGCTCTAATCAATTTTGGAGAAAGCAGACCAACAGAGCAGCTGTCTGCTGGGACCTGGAAGTGGTTCCTGTACGGTGAAGCCTTGTTGTGATTGTGTCTGCTGTAGAATGATTTGACCTTCTGAGTCACTGCCCACACATCAGGCATGTCCATATCCTTAGGATGGGCCGATAGCTGTGGAGCCTGTGGACAGAGCAACAAAGAGAGCACTTTTACTTAGCCACCAAAACAAAAGCCTTGTCATTCTTGTTCTATGCTAGTAATAAATATCAACATATAGAAATTTAAAACTGCAACTAAAAGAAGAAAATAAAAATCACCTATGATCCAGTCATTCAGAGTCAGTGAATGTTAACGTTTTGGACTATCTCTTTCTGGACATTTTTTTTTTTTTTTTGAGACAGTCTCACTCTTTGCCCACGCTGGAGTGCAGTGGTGTGATCTCGGCTCACTGCAACCTCCACTGCATGGGTTCAAGCGATTCTTAGTCTCCTGAGTGGCTGGGATTACAGTCTTGTGTCCCTACGCCCAGCTAATTTTTGTTTTTTGTTTTTTTTTTTTTTTTGAGGTGGAGTCTTGCCCTGTTGCCCAGGCTGGAGTGCACTGGTGCAGTCTTGGCTCAGTGCAACCTCTGTCTCCCGGGTTCGAGCAATTCTCCTGCCTCCGCCTCCTGAGAGCTGGGGCTGCAGGCATGTGCCACCGCCCCTGGCTAATTTTTGTATTTTTAGTAGAGCTGGGGTTTCGCCATGTTGGCCAGGCTGGTCTTGAACTCCAAACCTCAGGAGATCCACCTGCCTCGGTCTCCCAAAGTGCTGGGATTACAGGCATGAGCCATTGTGCCCACCTCTTTCTGGACTTTTTTTTTTTTTCCTTTATAGGACATATATAAAATATGCTTTTACAAAAAATGGACAATGGTGGACACTGTGGTGTACACATCTTGCTGTTTCACTTAGAAACCTCTTTCCAAGCCAGCACACACAGTTCTGCAGCCTGTTCAAGGCTGCCATGGTCTCCCAATATAAGGCGGGTCTGTCATTTCTTTGGGCAGTCCCCTGCAGTGTGGGTGCTGGACCCCAGTCTTCTGTTACATGGACTGTGCCATGATGGGGATCTATGAAGCCACATGACTGTGAACGTCCCTAATTGTCTCCTTAAGGTACGTTTCCAGAAGTGAGATTGTAGGTTCAGAATATTTGTCTTTAAAGCTTCTCATTCCTATGACTCAGTAGCCCTCCAGAAATGTGGCCTGCTTTCCTTCCCATCTTGCACCCTTCCAATACTAGGCATGAATGACCTTGAATGTATACATATACTTGTCAGGTTGGTAGTCCAAAGACTTTGGCATTTTGCAGTTTACTTTATATTTATTTGATGACTATTGAGGTCGACTATCAAAAAGTAGTTTTAAGCCAGGGGACAATTTTCAGTGACTTGACATTAACCTAAAGGGACATTTAAAGTGATCTTTCAAGGACTCTGGCCCTTTTGCCTGTTCATTGATATTTCGGCCTGTGCTGAAGTTCATCCCTGGGGTTATGGCTGCCCTGAGAGACAGAAGAAACGTCCAGTGTGACCTTGATAATTTGGGGAAAGAAACCTATACAGAACTGTGATGAAATATAGGAGGGAAAAATGATCTATTTAGGGAACAAAGCCAGCACCATAATGAGTTTAAAAGAAAGGGGACAAATAAGGCCTGGGGGACCCAGACCTGGTGCTTCATCAGGGTGAACTGGAGCTGCATCTGAGCCAGCACCGACCCATCACAGGGGGCGTGGGAGAGCTGACCTTACCAGCTGTGATAAATGACAGTAGCGCCACCAGAGTGGAGAAACCCCTTTACATTTTGCATCAGTTAGTCTCAAGTTAGTGAATCTTGTTCAGTTTTCAATAGTTCATTCAGCAAATATTTATTGTGTACCCCCTGTGCTGATTTTGTAACACTCTTAAAACTGTGGTGAGGCTGGGCACAGTGGCTCACGCCCGTAATCCCAACCCTTTGGGAGGCCAAGGCGGGTGGATCACCTGAGGTCAGGGGTTCCAGACCAGCCTGCCCAATATGGTGAAACCCCATCTCTACTAAAAATACAAAAATTAGCCAGATGTGGTTGTGGGCGCTTTAATCCCAGCTACTTGGGAGGCTAAGGCAGGAGGATCACTTGAACCCAGGAGGCGGAGGTTGCAGTGAGCTGAGCTGGTGCCATTGCACTCCAGCCTGGGCGACAAACCGAGACTCTATCTCAAAACAAACAAACAAACAAACATACAAAAAAACCACTGTGGTGAATCCAGAGTTTTCATAAGGGAAGGATGAAAACAGGAAGGTTGAGAATAAAGAATAATTACAGTTGCTTAGCCCCAAGAAAAGAGGCTAGGTTTGGGGGCAACTAAGAGACTATGTACATTGTTTCCTCTGAAGGCGATGCTAGCAGGTGCTGCTCACTTAACAGATGAAACAGAGATGGACTTGAGTTGTAAAGGAACCATCACAGCTGGGTTTAGGTAAATGGGGGTGTAGGGGTAAGTCAATAACATAGAAATGCCTCTCTAAAGAGACCCAGCCATATTCTTGAAGATAATTGCCAGCTCATCTTCTCTAGACTCACCGGTGTCTGCCAGAGGGCTGAGGCCTCATCAGGTAGCCTCCTGTGGTCCCTTCCCATGTTAGGACCCTGACCCTAACCACGGATACACCTGCCATGAGCTGGGCTGTGTGGATGCTGAGAGGAGCAGAGAACTTGGAGTGTGACAGAAGGAAAGTGTGCCTTCTGTGGGGTGGGTGTTTTGCATTCATCTTTGTAACATGCCACTTCATCTTTGTAACAACTGGAGGTATTAGCCTCACATCATGGAGGGGTGGGTGTGTGGCACATAGAGGCAAGTGTCCACTCAGAATTCCAGCCCGTGCCTGCAGAACCCTGAAGCTTGGCCTGGGGCTCTTAACGCCAACCACTCTTGTGATTCAAGCCCAGCTTTAAGGAGGCTGGCTGTGGCCACAAAGGTGCAGGCAGACTGGGAAGAGGTCATGATTCTGCTTGTCAGCTTGCTCCTTTCTAGCATCCCAAGCCAAGCCTGGGTGCTGGACTAAATGACCAGGATGTGTCAAAAGACACTGACTTTAACCACACAAGAGTCTAAGAGTCTTACAACTTTACAACTGTGACAAGTCTAGTATCACAACTTAGAGCAAGCATCCTCCCCTCCTGTGCTCCCTCATCTGGAAAAGGCGAGAGATGGGCCCTTTGCTCTTGCAGGGCCTCTGTCTACCTGTAAAATCCCCGAGTCTGGGATTTGGAGACCCAACTGTTCTGAGGGCTCTGGGGAACATGTGGTTTCTGTGTAGAGCCACCAGGGGGGGCTGTGACTTCACAGTGCCATTCCCAGCAGTTCCAGGAGGGTCAGGAGCCCAGGAGCCTAAGGTTATCCTGCAGTCAATCCGGGAGGTGCTCCAGGGCTCTCCTGTGCAGTGAGGGGGACTGCCCCAGGTGACTTCCAAGCTGCAGCTTAGACATTCGTGGCTTCCCATGCTCCGAGGCCCAGCCCAAGCCTCTCCCTGGAGGGCCTGAGTCTTGGACGACCTTTCTCATCCTTCAGTGCCCCAGCTCTTCCTGACAACAGGGACAAATCCATGGAACCAGCCCTTAGACTTCCACGTGTCTCCAGTGCATCTCCCGGGCGACTCTGCTTCCTTACACCTGTGTCCAGGTGTGGGCCTCTGGAGGTACACCTTGGTCCCAGACATGCTTTTGGGGTTTGGCTACAAACTAAAAGGGCTTCATGGAGGGACCTTTCTCCTGAGTGGATGGAGTAGGAAGGTATTCCCTGGAGCGCTCAGCTGGTCAGACTCTCCTTCTGGAATCACAGCTGTCCACAGCAGCAGGGCTGAGGGTGCGGGTGTCAAGGACTTGCCCTGGGTCACTGAGGGCAGGCTGGGAGGGCAGGGAGCCCTGTCGTTGTCCCCTCTCTCCTCCCTCTCCTCTTGCCTATCCCCTCTCTTTACTCTCCTCATCTCCATCTCCCTCCTTTTCCTGCTCAGCTTCACTTCTTTGTTTCTCTTCTTCCATTGTCGATTTGATCCTTTTTCACCTCCAAAGTGCCTGCTGAGGCTTCCTCTCCCCTCTCAACACAGCGAGTTCCTGGAAGCCTGATCTATATTCCTTGGACACCTGAGTGGGAAAAGCACCTTCCTCCCTGTCTCTCAAGACTGTCTCACCTGCTTCAGGGCGGTGTGGCTCCTTCCTGCCACAGTGCTCTGCGCTCTCAGCCAGGATAGCCTGCCCTGTCCCTTGCCATGTTTCTGTTCCCCTCTGGACAGCTCAAGCGTGTTCACTGGCTTGTAGTGAAAGTCAGTGTCTCAGGCCGGGTGCAGGGGCTCACTCCTGTAAGCCCAGTACTTTGGGATGCCAAGGCAGGCGGATCACGAGGTCAAGAGATCAGGACCAGCCTGACCAACATGGTGAAACCCCGTGTCTACCAAAAATACAAAAAATTAGCTGGGCATAGTGGCATGTGCCTGTAGTCCCAGCTACTCAGGAGGCTGAGGCAGAAGAATTGCTTGAACCCAGGAGGTGGGAGTTGCAGTGAGCCAAGATCGTGGCACTGCAGTCCAGCCTGGGTGACAGAGCAAGACTCCCATCTAAAAAAATAAAATAAAATATAAAAAGAAAGTGTCTCTCACATGTGCAAACTCTCTCTGTTACTCCTTATTTTTTAAAAAATTTCAATTTACAGAAAAGTTGCAAGAATAATTCCATCCACCCCTTGCTCAGATTCCCTCATTATTAACGCTTTGCTACATTTGCTTTGTCACTGTGTATGTGTGCATGTATGCATATGGAGACGCAGATCTGTACTTCTTGCTGAACCATTTGATGGTAAGTTGCAGTTACTCCTTTGCTCCAAATACTTCAGTGTGCATTCTTAGGAACAAAGCATTCTGCTAAAAACCACAGTAGGATGATCAAAATCAGGAAATTAACACTGATATGATATGCTTCTGTAATTACAAACTTTATTCAAACTTTGCCAGTTTTCCCAATAGTGTCTTTTATAGCAAAAGAAAAAAAGAGCAGGATTTCATAGTCCACTGTCCGGTCCAGAATCATGTACTGCATTTAGTCAGCATGTCTCTTTTGTCTCTTTTATTCTGGAAAACCCTCTAGTCTTTCTTTGTCTTTCATGACCTTGACATTGTTGGAGTATAGGCCAGTTATTTTGTAGATTGCCCCTCAATTTCAGTTTGTCTCAAATTTTCCCATGGTCAGATTCAGGCTCTGCATTTTTGGCAGGCATATTGTGGACGTGATGCTGTATCTTCTTAGTGAATCGTAAGAAGTTAACTGAGTGTTTACTCTGTGGACTGGCTCTGCTCCTGGGTAAAGCCTGGCTTCTTCACTCTTTATTCTCAACTCACATTTGGATCCAGTCTTACGGGCTTTCTCCTGGGACCCCTGCTTTCACACTTCCGGTGTTTGCCCTGCAGCTGCCCACACAGACGCCCCTTACCCCACTGGTTCCTAGTGTGTGCTCCCATCAGGCCTCCCAGTAATTCTGTTTCTGTTTTAAGGACATTTGTAATATTAAGATCATATTTACACTTGTCAACAGATGACCAATCCCCTCCTGCCCTACCCTTTTTCCTGGATTTTCTTTGACTTAAAACTCAAGTGCTGGCCGGGCGCGGTGGCTCAAGACTGTAATCCCAGCACTTTGGGAGGCCGAGGCGGGTGGATCACGAGGTCAGGAGATCGAGACCATCCTGGCTAACATGGTGAAACCCCGTCTCTACTAAAAAAAATACAAAAAAAACTAGCCGGGCGAGGTGGTGGGAGCCTGTAGTCCCAGCTACTCCCAGAGGCTGAGGCAGGAGAATGGCGTGAACCCGGGAGGCGGAGCTTGCAGTGAGCTGAGATCCCGCCACTGCACTCCAGCCCGGGCCACAGAGCGAGACGACTCCATTTCAAAAAAAAAAAAAAAAAAAAAAAAACTCAAGTGCTTAGGCTTTAGTTATATTCAGTATAAAAAATGAAAAATAAAAACTCAAGTGTTTATGCTGCTCCTCATTCTGTGGAGAACACTTCCACTTTTCCTGTTACGATTTTACCAGGTAATAACTCCTTTAATAATAATAATGGCAGGCAGATGGCCAGGCGCGGTGGCTTATGCCTATAATCCCAGCACTTTGGAGGGCCGAGGTGGGCGGATCCACCTGAAGTCAGGAGTTTGAGACCAGCCTGGCTAACATGGCAAAACCCCGTCTCTACTAAAAATACAAATTTTTCTTTCTCTCTCTCTTTTTTTTTTTTTGACACAGTCTCACTCTGTCACCCAGGCTGGAGTGCAGCGGTGCAATCTCGGCTCACTGGAACCTCTGCCTCCCGACTTCAAGCGATTCTCGTGCCTCAGCCTCCCGAGCAGCTGGGATTACAGGCACCTACCACCACACCTGGCTGATTTTTGTATTTTTAGTAGAGATGGGGTTTCACCGTGTTGGCCAGGCTGGTCTTAAACTCCTGACCTCAGGTGATCCACTCCCTTGGCCTCCCAAAGTGCTGGGATTACAGGCATAAGCCACCATGCCCAGCCATAATACAAAAATTAGCTAGGCATGGTGGTGGGTGCCTGTAATCCCAGCTTCTCTAGAGGCTGAGGCAGGAGAATTGCTTGAACCTGGGAGGTGGAGGTTGCAGTGAGCCAAGATCACACCACTGCATTCCAGCCTGGGCAACAGAGCGAGACTCTGTCTCAAATAATAATAATAATAGCAGGAGGAGGTAGAGGACCCCCCACAATTAACTGAGTGTTTACTCTGTGGACTGTGCACAGGGTCACCTCACTGAACCCTGACCACAGCTCTGTGTGGCAGGTACTATTGTTATTTAACACTTAAGGAAAGGGAGACACGTGGAGGTTAAGCAACATGTCCAAGATCATACAGCTGATAAGCAGTGGAACTGAGACCACACAGTAAAAAGAAAAGGAATAATTTTAGATTTTGAGAGCTGGTAAGAAAGTGGGAAAGGACTGCTGATTCCAAGTGCTAGTGAGCAAGCGTTTAGTGATTTGTCAAGTCACTGGAGTGAGAGGCTGGAAAAAAGTGAGGAGCTCTGGAGATGTAAATTTGGGAGCCTTTAGCATAGAGAAAATAGATGCAGCCTGTGGAATAAACACTGACCAAGGAAGAAGTGTGGAAATGATGAGTCAGAGGCTGACCCTGGAAGGGACTGCATTTTGAGAGGCAGGAGAGGAATTCATAGAGACAGTGAAGAAGTCTGTGTGGTGACAGGTGGGCCTCTTTCGTTTTTGTTTTTGTTTTTTTTTTTTTGAGACGGAGTCTCGCTCTGTCGCCCAGGCTGGAGTGCAGTGGCCGGATCTCAGCTCACTGCAAGCTCCGCCTCCCGGGTTCACGCCATTCTCCTGCCTCAGCCTCCCGAGTAGCTGGGACTACAGGCGCCCGCCACCTCGCCCGGCTAGTTTTTTGTATTTTTTTTTTTTAGTAGAGACGGGGTTTCACCGTGTTAGCCAGGATGGTCTCGATCTCCTGACCTCGTGATCCACCCATCTCGGCCTCCCAAAGTGCTGGGATTACAGGCTTGAGCCACCGCGCCCGGCCGACAGGTAGGCCTCTTACTCCCTGGAGGCACAGGCCCTGGTGTTTAGGAGGCAGAAAAGTTCAACAAACACACGTTGTTCTCCTTTTTACTCTGGGCCACGCACTATGTTAGGTGCTGGGAATGTAGGGATGAAGAAAATCACTTTGCTTGGCATCAAGAATTTGTAATCTAGCGAATCCTGTTTTATTCTTATTTAAGACAGTAGAGTTGTTTGTAATGCCATTGTGTTATATAAGACACATTTATCAGAACTATATCCAAAGCTTAGAATACCAGCGATATAAAGAACCTTAGAAATCATATATACCATCATCCTCATTCCAGATAAAAACTGAAGCCCAGGCCAGGTGCAGTGGCTCATGCCTGTAATCCTGGAACTTTGGCAGGCCAAGCCAGGAGGATCGCTTGAGCCCAGGAGTTCAAGACCAGCCTGGGCAACACAGGGAGACCCCATCTCTACAAATAATTTTAAAGAATTAGCCAGGTGTCAGGCGCGGTGGCTCATGCCTGTAATCCCAGCACTCTGGGAGGCCTTGATGGGTGGATCATGAGGTCAGGAGTTCGAGACCAGCCTGGCCAACATGGTGAAACTCCCGTCTCTACTAAAAATACAAAAATTAGCTGGGCGTGATGGTGCATGCCTATAGTCCCAGCTACTTGGGAGCCGGAGGCGGGAGAATTGCTTGAACCTAGGAGACAGAGGTTGCAGTTGAGCCAAGATCGTGCCATTGCACTCTAGCCTGGGTGACAGAGCAAGACTCCATCTCAAAAAAAAAAAAAAAAAAAAAAAAATTAGCTAAGTGTGGTGGTGTGTGCCAGTAAGTCCCAGCTACTCAGGAGGCTGAGGCAGGAGAATTGCTTGAGCTCAGGAGTTTGAGACCAGCTTGCACAGCGTAAAGATACCCTATCTCTACAAATAATAAAAAAAATTAGCTGGGTGTGGTGGCACATGCCTGTGGTCCCAGCTGCTTAGGAGGCTGAGGTAGGAGGATCACTTGAGCCTCGGAGTTTGAGGCTGCAGTGAGCTGTCATGGCACCACTGTACTCCAGCCTGCGTGACAGAGTGAGACCCCGTCTCAAAAACAAAACAAAATATCAGTGATATTTTGCGTGCACTGCGTGCACAGATAAGTTAGTGGCTGAGTCCCAGATCATGTTGCCGACAGTGTGACTGATGATGCATCTCTGAAGAGGCTGTACACAGTTGAGGGAGTTCTGTTGGTGCCCTCTGGAGATGCTGGTGCTCTCTCTGACTTTTGGAAAGTCAGCACCAAATGGAGTAGAGGGATTGTTTTAGTCAACTTGCCCTCCCAGGACCTCACCACCCTGTGGGATTCTGCTGGTGGGTGTGTCACCACCCACCATATTCCTGCCATATCCTAGGCTTCATTGAATCCATCAGCTATTTTAAGTGCGTCCTGAGGGTTTCCAATATGCCTTTCCTCTGAACTTCACCATCTTTACTAATGGCTTGGCTACTCCGGCAGCTTCTTCCTGTTGGCCCTCCAGCTCACACATCTGATTACTTCTCCTTCAGAGTCATCTCTTAAATCTGCTCTTTTCTCATCATTTCCGGTGTCGTCAGTGCCATGCATCTCTCCTGAACCACTGCAGCGACTCCCTGACTCTTCTCTAAACTTTCATTCATCTACTCCTTCACCTAATCTTGTAAATTGCTGTCAGATTAATCTTCCAATAATGAAATATGCTTGTAAAGGATTTATGTTGTATTTCCTAGGCACCCAGCTGACTCCTATTCTGTTAACCAGTGTTCCTATCACGTAATCATCCAGCCCATTTCAGTTATGTTTTCATGCATTATATTTTAATTTTGAATAGATCTGGCTATTATAAAGTTGTTACCTTGAAGCAAAATATTTTTATTCTTCTATATACTTGTTTTATGGGTGTGGTTTCCTCCTGAATCTTTCTGAAGATATTAACAAGAAACTTTTCTGAATTCTCTTTTGTTAAGTAGACTGACTCTTCCTAGAGGTCAGTTGCTTTACGGTCTCACCCTCATGCTTCTTCATCAGGCTGGCTTTCTTAAAATATCTTGGGAACCTTGGTTGTTCTTTCTTTCTTATTTATTTATTTATCTGTAGTGACTTCACTACAGAGTATGACGTCAGGTGGAAGAGGGGGAGGATCTGCTACTCAAAAAGTCTAACAGAAGTGGACTGGATAGAATATTCTAATTATTGATTTAAATACTATAGTGGGCTTTCAGTTGTCACTGGAATTGTTCAGCTTCTAAGTCATACTTTTTATGACAGGCAATCAGTTTTTCTTTTTGAAGTAATCCTTCTCAGAGCTCTTTCTCTGTGTTCTAATTTGAACCAATTGCTTTCCAGGCTTACTGCACAGTTTCCATCCTGAGATATATTTTCATTACATTCCTGTCATGTTTCTTGATTTCCATGTCTTCTTTTTTGGATTTCTTAGAGAACTTACTCAAATCTCTTGGAATCTGTGGATAATAACACTTTTAAATCTTTGCATGTATAAGAATGTCTTTATTTTGTAATCACACCTGAGTAGTTGTTTAGTTGGGTATAAAATTTCAGGTTCAAAATAAACATCCCTCAGATTTTTCAATGCATTTTAAAATTCTTCCTCTTGGCTATTGATATTAATTAGAAGCTTCATGATAATTTGATAATCTGTTTCTTGTTCCTTTACAGATAACCTGTTCTTTCTCTGAGAGCTGTTAAGATTTTCTCTTGCTCCTTAGAATCCTAAAATGACATGAGAATGAGGCTAGGTGTGAGCCTTTTATCATTCACCCTGATGATATAGCCTTTCAATGCGAAAATTCATGTTGCCAGCTCTGGAAATTTTTTTTCTTTGTTTCTCTCCATTATTCTCCATTTTATTGCTTCTATCTTTCTGGAAATCATATTAACTAGGTATTAGATCTCCTACATTGGTTGTCTGTATCTTTTAACTCTTCTCTATTGTCTTTTCCCTTTTGCCCTAGAGGCTTTTCCTTGACCTTTTTTTTTTTTTCCAGCCATTAAAAATTTGAATTTTCAATCTGCTGAATTTTTAAATTTCAACAATTGACTTTCAATATCCAAGAGATTTTTCTTTTTTAAAGATTACTTGATTTTCTTAGTGGCCTCTTATTTTAGGGATGCAATAGTTTTGAATCTTTCTGAGGATACTAATTAGATTTTTTAAAATTACCTTCTGTTCTCTGAACTTCCTGTGTTCTACATCCTTGCTCCCACAGTTGTGCCTTTTCCTAACTCTGGGTAAGAAAGCCTGCCTCCTCCCCTGCTATTTTTTCCTATGTTTATTTTGACTGAGGGGTTATCCGTTCCTATAATCTCAGATGCGTTCCATGTTCCCAGAAATTTCTCTAAAATGTTTTTACCTTCATTTTGACCGTTAAAAATTTTTTTTTTTGTCGTTTGATAAAAATTTTGGACGAGGCAGTAAATGAATACCCTTAGTTCGCTATCTTAAAGCGTTCCCACCACTCTCCTTTCTAAAGAGTATTTTAAAACTACAATATTTATTATTTTGAAACAAAATGGCAGCCAATAAAAATTGCTTCCTAGATATAGCTTCTGATATTTTGAATGAATTTCCAAAAAACTTGTTCTGTAACTTTCATACATAGTTATTCGGAAGAGGCCTAGGGTTCATTGAAAAGCCAGAAAACAATCTGATCTCCAGGAAGTCTCCTAGCTTCTCTGCTTCAAAATGTAATTCCCAAGAATGGCAGGGAGAATAAAATCCCCTCTCTCACTGCCAACAGTGACCCTGAACATTCTGGGAGGCCCTGGAAACTGCCGGACTCAGCCCCTGGCCTCTCTCTGGCTCTCCCTACATCTTTTTCATTTCCTGTCTGGGCCGAAATTACAGAAAAAGAGCACAGTTTAGGAACAATAGTCATAATCGAGGGGTCTCACTTCTGTGATGAGAGGGCTGTCAGACCTCCTTTGGGAACTCCACCAAGAAGACTCTCATAATGACTCACTAGAAAAGGAGTAGGGGGACTTTTCCTAGTGGGTTGTTGTGGGATCTTCTTGGTGAAATCCCTGGATGAGGACAAGCAAGCACATTACAAACACAGTGGAGAATATATACCTCAAACTACTCATGGCTCTTTTGGAGGGATACAGTATACAAAACTTTCCACATTCCTGTGTTCATTGAGTTTTGGTGATAAATTTGTATTATTTTATCATCATAAAGGAAACAGTGACTAGCCTTATCCCTGTGTCCCTCCACAGTCTGCTCCCCCGGCCTCACCTCTTAGTCCTCTTGGTCATGACCTGATGACCTCTGCCCCTTCAGTGTATTGTGGTTCTTTTATGCCATCTGCCCAGTAAATACTGAGTAAAGCAATAAATGATGAAACAAGTGAATGAACTTTTCATCTCTGTCCTTAGATTATGTTTTTCCTGACTTAACTGAGAAGGCAGGTTCCATTGAAGACACCAGCCAGGCTCAAGAACTGCCAAACCTCCCCTCTCCCTTGCCCAAGATGAATCTGGTTGAGCCTCCCTGGCATATGCCTCCCGGAGAGGAGGAAGAAGAGGAAGAAGAGGAAGAGGAAGAGGAGGAGAGGGAGAAGGAAGAGGTAGAGAAACAAGAAGAGGAGGAAGAGGAGGAGCTGCTCCCTGTGAATGGATCCCAAGAAGAAGCCAAGCCTCAGGTCCCTGGCTTTTCTCTCACCAGCAGCAGCCAGACCCCAGGGGCCACCAAAAGCAAGCATGAAGACTCTGGGGACCAGGCCTCATCAGGTGTGGAGGTAGAGAGCAGCATGGGGCCCAGCTTGCTGCTGTCTTCAGTCACCCCAACTACAGTGACTCTGGGGGACCAGGACTCCACCAGCCAGGAGGCGGAGGCCACAGTGCTGCCAGCTGCAGGGCTTGGGGTAGAGTTCGAGGCTCCTCAGGAAGCAAGTGAGGAAGTCACTGTGGGAGCAGCTGGTTTGTCTGGCCAGCAGGAGGAGGTACCGGCCTTGCCTTCATTCCTTCAAACCACAGCTCCCGGTGGGGCCGAGCACCCAGATGAAGATCCCCTTGGCTCTAGAACCTCAGCCTCTTTCCCACTGGCCCCTGGAGACGTGCAACTGACACCTTCCTCTGCTACCTTGGGGCAAGAAGATCTCAACCAGCAGCTCCTAGAAGGGCAGGCAGCTGAAGCTCAATCCAGAATACCCTGGGATTCTACGCAGGTAAAGTGAGGGGCATGCGGGCCACCACCCCGCACCTTCTTCACGGAGCCTGGCCATCCCCAGGGCTGGTGTGGCATGGGGGCAGGATCTGCCAGGTTGAGGAGGGAGGCCCTTTCCATGGCACGCAGATCCCCATGGAACTTGTGGGGATGCAAACCTCAGGGCCAACAATGGGTGTTCTCCCCACACTTCTCTGCAAAGGCCTTCGGAGAAGCTTGGTGGCCTGGCCTGGGTTTCATTTGTTCAGGTGTTACCACTGCCACCCTTAGACTTCTTTTGTTTTTTTTTTTCCAAGATGGAGTCTCACTCTGTCGCCCAGGCTGGTGTGCAGTGGCCACGATCTCGGTTCACTGCATCCTCCACCTCCCAGGTTCAAGCAATTCTTGTAACTCAGCCTCTTGAGTAGCTGGGATTACAGGCGTGTGCCACCATGCCTGGCTACTTTTTGTATTTTTAGTGGAGACAAGGTTTCACCATGTTGGCCAGGCTGGTCGGGAACTCCTGACTTCAAGTGATCCACCCGCCTCGTTCTCCCAAAGTGCGGGGATTACAGGCATTAGCTACCGCACCCAGCCCACCCTTAGACTTCTGCACTGATTCTACCAGCAGCTAGAGCTAGTGGCTGACCTGTGCTTTCCCCATCCCATCTCACCACCCTCCTCCTCCCCACCGACACCCACGTGCACAGCAGGCACAAGTCAATGTTCATACCCACTGACACTGCAAGGAAAGGAAAGGAGCCCCAGAATATTAGCGATAAACTTGCCCTTGAAAGCCAGCATGTGGGGCAAGCTCTCTGCAGCCTGGCCCCTTTGATATAGCCCCCTTTTTCCTGGGAATAATGCCTGGCCTCCTCCTCTCACTCAACACATTCCCTGCTTGGTCCCCAAAGACATTCGAGTTTGTACTCCTCGGCATGGTGCCTCACAGAGGCTATCAGCAGCCCCTTGCTGTAATACACCTCTGCTGGCCTCCACCTTCCAGCTTCCCAAAGGGCCTCTGACTGGGGCTCTTTCCCCCGTGCCTTTCCTATGCCTTCATAACTGTCGCCCTGCTTTCTGTCTCCTCACACAGGTGATCTGCAAGGACTGGAGCAATCTGGCTGGGAAAAACTACATCATTCTGAACATGACAGAGAACATAGACTGTGTGAGTGCCCAGCCAGGCTCCGAACCGCAGGGAAAGGCTGCAGGCAGTGGACAGGGTGGGGCAGAGGGTGGGCTGCGGGGACAAGCAGTGCACAGGAGGAGGCTTAGTTCTTCACTTGGTGGCCCAGGGATATACCAGCAGCCACCAACATTACACACAGAGAGCTTTCGTATTTTAAAATTTCCGAAGGCTCTTTGGTTCTTGCCTCCCTCTCTTTTTAATTTAAACGAATACTTTGTTCATGTGTGCACTATCTTATTTCTCCAGTGATATTGAAACCTTTCTGTTTTTTTTAGAGTTGTTTTCTCCCTGTATGGGTTGCTTTTCCTCGTTTTGGGTCTCAGCCTTTTCGTATATATACATGCTCTCCACACATGTCTGGTGGAGTTTGTTTACAGCTTTCTCTATCAAAAAACTGGCTGGAAGCTTTGAGCATGGTGCTAGGGTTTGTCAGCTACGGCTTCTCATGAGAGTGGTCTGGCTAGGCCGTATCACTTAGAAATTTGTAATGGCAGCATTGTTAGGTCCTTCCTCCTGAGGTGATTAGAGTCTTTGAAAAGGGAACTTTCTGTTCTGTTGGAAGTATAACAAGTTGGTTGTCAGTGTTCTGGGAGCCAGGGTGGAGAGAGAGGGCTGAGTGTTTCAGTATTATGAATATGTATCCATAAATATCAATATTCACGTACTGTCTCTTCCTGTTTGCAGCGTGACCTTTTCCCTCCCCAAAGCACACACTTGTGTCTGATGCACTCTAGGTCAGAGACCCTCTGTTTTATCCTTTTTAAAGAATAAACTTCCAGTCTTCTGCCAGGGAGAAGGGACATTTCTTGGCTGTACAGCACTGCGGGAAGAACTAGGGACCCAGCCGTTTCTTAAGCAAAGTTTTGACTAGCTTATATTTTTAGTAGCATTTTCATCTGCTCTTCCAAAGGTAACCAGGGCCCCTATTCCGGGGCATCTGGGGAGTGTCAATCAGTATGCATCTGACTGCTTCTCAGCTTTCCACATTTTGGCTTAGGATTTGGCTCTTTAGAGTTTGCTAAATTAGGAAATTCTAACTCACCCATCTGCTTTCAGTGTGTTGCTCTTGTCTCCTCTTCTGTTTTGCTTTGTCTCTGTGGTTTTAGGCCTTAAATTCTTTACTCTCGTTTGTGGGCCTGGGCAAGACTGAAGGGACATACAGGCGTTTAATCCAAAGTCCCCAGTGAGGTTGGTTTCCCCCACCATGACTATACTGATGGATCTTCACCTAAGTGATGTATGTTTTCATCCATTGCAGTTATTATTTCTATTGATGCTCAATACATCATCTTTGGTCAGGGAAAGCCTCTTTGAGTTGACCTCTGAGTCGTTTTGACCTATCTATTAAGTGTCTGATTGCCTCCTTGCTTTCTGGAATAATAAGACATTCCAGGCTCATCTTCCTCCCCAGACATGGAGCCCTCATTCCCTTCACTGGGAAATGGTACGTACATAAAGACCACAGTATGGGTACTTGGGACCCTTGGGCAAATTGTGCATATTTGAACAATATAGCCTAAAGTTCATATCTTTTTGCCAATCAATACATAGATATTAAGATGCTTTTATTCTGTTTTCCCTGTTTTTGTCTTCTGTGTTATTCTAATATGTGACCTCCACTCAATTAGTCATTATTTTTTATGGTAGATTTTTTTTTTATTGTAATAAAAAACATAACATAAAATTTCCCATTTCACCCTTTGTAAGTATAAGTTCAGTTGTATTAAGTATATGCACATTGTTGTGGAACCAAGCCCCAGAACTTTTTCATTTTCAAAGCTGAAACTCTGCACCCATTAAATGACTATCTGTTCGCCAGCCCCGGCACCCACCATTCTCCTTTTGGTTTCTATGAATGGGACTACTCTGGATACCTAATAGAAGTGGAATCAGACAGCATTTGTCATTTTACATCTGGCTCATTTCACTCAGCATGATGTCCTCAGGGTACATCCATTTGGTAGCATGTGGCAGAATTTTCTTCCTAAGGCTGAAAAATATTCCGTTGTATGTATATGCCACATTATTTATCCACACAGCTGTCCACGGACACTTGGGTTGCTTCCATCTTTTGGCTGTTGTGAATAGTGCTGCTGGGAATGTGCTGTGCAAATATCTCTTCAAGACTCTGTTTTTAATTCTTTTGTGTATATACTCAGAAGTGGGGTTGGTGGATCATGTGGTAATTCTATTTTTAATTTTTTTGAGGAATCTCCATACTGCTTTTCGCTATGACTATACCATTTTACATTTTCACCAGCACTAGGATTCCAGTGTTTCCACATCCTCATAAACACTTGTTCTTTTCTGGTTTTTTGTTTTGTTTTGTTTTGTTTTGCGACGGAGTCTTGCTCTGTCGCCCAGGCTGGAGTGCAGTGGCGCCATCTCGGCTCACTGCAACCTCCGCCTCCTGGGTTCGCGCTATTCTCCTGCCTCAGTCTCCTGAGTAGCTGGGACTACAGGCGCTTGCCACCACGCCCGGCTAATTTTTTGTTGTTTTAGTAGAGACGGGGTTTCACCGTGTTAGCCAGGATGGTCTCAGCCTCCTGACCTTGTGATCCTCCCGCCTCAGCCTCCCAAAATGCTGGGATTACAGGCGTGAGCCACCGTGCCCGGCCCTTTTCTGTTGTTTTAAACAGTGGCCATCCTGAGGGAAATGAGGTATTTGGTTGGTGCAAAAGTAATTTCGCTTTTTGCCATTGAAAGTAATGACAAAACTCGCAATTACCTTTGCACCAACCTAAATGGTATCTCATTGTGGTTTTGATTTGCATTTTCCCTGATGATTGGTGATGTTGAGCATTAGTCATTATTATTAACAGTCAATGCTTACTATATTTTATCAACATATTTGTTAGTTTCTTTGCCAGATTTATCACTTGTTAGAATTTTTTCAAACCATTTGAGAAAAAGTTGAAGACATTATTTCCTTTTGTCCCTACCCCCAAATATATTAGTTTGTATTTCCTCAGAACAAGAATATTTTAGATAACCACAATGCAATGGTCAAAATCAGGAATTAGCAGTGCTACAAAACTATTGTCTGATCACCTACCTTATTTCTATTTCACCATGGTTCCAATAATGTCCTTTATATTTTTTTCCCTCCCAGTCCGGGATAGAATCCATGGTCATGCATTGCATTAATTGTCTTGTCTCTTTAGTCTCCTTTAATCTGGAATAGTTCCTCGGCCTTTCTTTGCATTTAATGACCTTGACTTGTTTGAAAAATGATAGGAATAAATGTGCATAAAAAACGATGGGCTATACAGAGACTACATATTCAGGAAAAGACAGGGAGAAAAGTGCTGGCAGTCTCTTGGGGAAAGTTTTACACGATAGAACTACAGGAGTTCCAGGAGTTCGGCCCTCAAGATCTAGAGAAAGTGATGCAAACTCAGTGGCGTCTATTTTACCTAGATGTCACAGGTAACACAGAAGAAACTGGAAAGAAGTCTAATAAGGAAACCTGTGAGAGGAGGCAGAAAGATAAAGTAGTAAATCCAGAGGTGTTGTTTTTGAGTTCTAGAAGGCAAAAGAAATCCTTACTGTAGAGATGCAAGGATCTGAGCCTTTGAAGCTCAGAGAGTTACTTTTTTTTTTTTTTTTGCTCACATCACAGAGAGCTGACAAATGGCAGAAACAGGATTTGAACCGAGGTATTTATTTATTTTTATCACCCAGGCTGGAGTACAGTGGCACAATGTCAGCTTACTGCAGCCTCAACTTCCTAGGCTCAAGTGATCCTCCCACCTCAGCCTCCCAAGTTGCTGAGACCACAGATGTGCACCACCACACTTGGTTAATTTTTTTGCATTTTTGTAGAGACGGGGTTTGCTGTGTTGTCTGTGCAGGAGTTGGAACTCCTGGGCTCAAGTGATCCACCTCCCTTGGCCTCCCAGATGTTGGGATTACATGAGCCACTGCACTGGCCAGAGCCCAGATTTATTTGATTCCAATGTCAGGGCTTTTCCCCCTTGCCATGGACATTCAGTTTTCCTGTCTACATAATAAGTGGTATGACATCTGCAGTCATCAGATCCTCCCACACTGATGTTGTGGGTCTCTGGGCTTAAGCCAGGCTGACATATGTACCCAGGAAAATGTGGGGTGTGCAAACACAGCAGATCACAGAGCTGCGGCACAGAGAGTAGGCACTTCATGTGGCAGGAGAGTGCTTGTTTTGTAACCGGCGGTCTGTGGGTCATGGTGCACGTACCCTTGCTCCGGCAGAGGTGGGCATGCTTCTCCCCCCATACTCAATCAGTGAAGAAGGTAAGAACCATCACAGAACTAGGCCTTTCCTAGCTGCTCTGTGGCCATCTCCAGGTACCCATCTTCTCCCACATTTAGAACTCAGTTGGCTGGCTGTTAGACCAGTGAGTGCCAAGGCTTGAGCCTGAGCCTGGCATTTGCCATGGTAACAAAGAACAGAGGCCCAGCACTTCAGTCCCCCTGGTAGACTTTAGGTTGGCATGACAACTAGGGAACAGCTCATTAGCCTGGGCTCTAACAGAAGGGAGATTTGGAGTGGCAGGGGATCCTGCAGGGCTGGCCTAGTGAGATGCCTGTGCCTCCCAGTGGCACTGGCTCTCAGCTGCATAGCAGGGCACTGTGAAAGAGCTGAGCACCTGGGAGAGAGGTATCTGCAGCAGGCTGTGGAGGCAGGAGCAGGGAATGTGTGACGGTGCATGTTCAGGAGGGAGAAGTCTGCTGGAGAGAAGCCAGAGTGAGGAGTGGCCACAGGGCCAAAGGAGGGTATCTTCCTAGATGGGGCTGGGCAGGGACAAACGGCAGGACGTGAAGCAGGAGGCAGGGTTCTGGCCTGTGCCCCAGCCTGGGCTCCTGCCACTCGCTGAGTTTCTGTTTAAGGCCAGGCTCTTGTTTTTGTTTTAAATTGTGGAATTACATATATACAGGGTCAAGAAAACCTCAACAATACAAGCGAGTGCATGATGAGAAAAGGTCTCCTCATGCCCCTCCCTCTGTCCCAGCCCAGCTCCAGGGGCTCCAGTTCCCATCTCTGTGTTTGCTCTTTTGGCCTCCACCACCTGCACAAGAGCACACAGATGGCTTTCCCCACTCACCAGCTTGGGGCTGCATCTCTGTGCTGACAGGCGAGAGGAGAGCCAGGTTCTGCCACTTCTGGCCCCTCCCCGAGTTTTGGTAGTTACATGGTGCACACCTCTTTTGTCCATCACCACTCCCACCCTCCCGTGTGTTCATCCCCAGCACCACGCACTTGAGCACTAGGCACAGGGAGCAGTTCTCCCATAGGCCTTACCACTCTGTGTACCTAGTTTCTGGGCTGTACATGGCGTGTGTGTGTGTGTCCCCGCACCACTCAACTGCATCTGTCTCTGGGACGGGCCCCTTGACTTTCTCATGGCTAGAGGCCAGGGCAGGAAGAAGCACCTGGTGTAAGTGAACAAATGGGTGTACATCTTGGCGTTCCCACATTCCCCGGCTTGCAGCTCTCAAAGGGTCTCCACAGCTGACCAGAGCTGCCTCTCTGGGAATAGCCAGAGGGTTGAGGGTGAGTACGGGGCTGGGCCTAGAGGCATAGGGCTCAGTAGAGCCCCTCTCCTTCACTGAACACGGGGGGCTCTTTCTGCCCTTGTAGGAGGTGTTCCGGCAGCACCGGGGGCCCCAGCTCCTGGCCCTGGTGGAAGAGGTGCTGCCCCGCCATGGCAGCGGCCACCACGGGGCCTGGCACATCTCTCTGAGCAAGCCCAGCGAGAAGGAGCAGCACCTTCTCATGACACTGGTGGGCGAGCAGGGTGAGTGAGGGCAGGCGATGGGAGGGCCCAGGAGGGCAGTGGGAGGTAGGCGGCCCCTGAGGGCCACGGGAAAAAAGTACATGCATAAGGGCTTTGAAACTTGGAACTCCAGGACAGTAGTTTGAGCTACTTAGTTTAGGGGTTAAGGCGTACCCACCAGCTTGGGTTCTGGGGAAAAGGAGGGGGGTGTGAGAATGAAAGATGGGCACAGGAGGCAGGGGAAGAGGTGGAGTCCAGCACAGTTGGGAGATGAATGGACACTGTACCTGGTGTGGCAGGGGAGAAGGGGTGTATTCAGAAGGCAGTGTGTGGGCTTCACAAGTGGCTGTCTGGTATTACACAAATCGATGTTCTAACAAATCGATGCAGTGAAAAGCATGTCTAGGAGAGGGGGAGGCGTGTGCCTTGAGGATCTGTGTGCAATTTGAGCCAGGAAGGGAGGCAGAGGCTCAGGCCAGCCATTGGAGAGCGGGACCAGAGCCCTTGGAGGGGCACCTCAGCCATGGCTGCACTGATAGTGGTGTTTCTTACCCCCCAGGGGTGGTGCCCACTCAAGATGTCCTTTCCATGCTGGGTGACATCCGCAGGAGCCTGGAAGAGGTAAGAGTGCAGGGACCTGGACCTGTTAGCTTCTAATATGCTCCCTCCTGTCTCTGTTCCTCAAAGTCCCAGGAGGCTGCCCACATCGTGAGGTTCAAAGGAGCATAAGACAGAGTGTGCTCTGGGTGGGTCCCTTGCTTCAGGCCTTCCTTAGACATGGTTTTGTGGGGCAGACGGTGCACATGCATGCTACCAACCAATGGTGCAATGCAGGCAATGGCCAGGGGCAGAAAGGGGCCATGGGGGTGCGGGGGGCTGTGCTAAGAGGCTGACAGGAGAGGGCCCAGAGAGGAAGGGTCTGGGGGGCAATGAGGGTTAACTGGGAGTTTTCCGGGTGGACAGTGGCAGAGACGCCATGCAGCCTGGTGGGAGGGGACAGCGTGATGGGTTCCAGAAACCAAAAGAGCAAGCCTGGGAGACCTGGACATGTGACTTGGAGTGGATGTGTGAGTCTGCTGGTGCTTGCACAGCCAGGCACTGCACTCCTGCTGTAGTGAGATGCGGCACCTGGGGGCCAGCAGGCAGCCCTGCCATCTTGGGAGGTGCCCCCATCCAGTGCAGTCTGCTGGCTGCCTGGCCCATCCCGGCCAACCTCTCCTACCCAGCTGCCACACAAGCTTGGATGGGATGGCAGGGTCCCCCAGTCCTCCTGCTCCTCACACCACCTTGCCTGTGGGGTCCTTCCGTTCCTCATCTCGCTTCTTCAGGACAGCCACCATCTCCACCAAAACTGCCATTGCTCACTGTAGAGTCCAGTGCCCTGTCATCAGCCCTCTCCACTCCCGAAGGTGCTGCCACTTTTGGCAGGAGAGATAAGTGGTATAATCCTGTCCTCCACCTCATCTTTGCGTGCCAGGGGAGCGGAGGCCCTGGTGGTGGTGCTTTTCTGGTGAGCATGTTGAATGCCCACCGAGCGTCACACTGTGCAAGGCTCTCTCCCTCAGTCCTCGCCACCACCCCTTGGGGTTGTGAGAGTTAAGTGAGGCACCTGTTGAGTACCGATGGTGTCCCCATGGAAGATGAAAGCCAAAGTGGGAGAGGTTGGGTGACCTGCCTGAGATGGCACCGCCGGTAAGCAGTAGAGCCAGGCTTTGCAGGAAGCCTGATTCCGGAGCCTGGGCCTTTCACCACACTGCTCTACTGCCTGGAGGGCCACTGAGGCCCTTCCCAGTTCTGGAATCGCGGGTCCATGAACAGTGGGGCTGCTGGTGGAAGTGTGAGCTAACCTTGACCTTTTATACAGTCCTCACCCTGCTTTTCGCTGCCCCTGAGTATTCTGGCCTTACTGGTCACTTAATTCAGACTGACTTAGCCAAAAGTCATGCTGGGTCTTTAGAAATATACTGAGGTGAATCTAGCAAGAAAAACTGACCCTTGATAACAAAAAATTGAGAAAAGTACTGGAGATACAGATGGTTCACAGAAACTAGGGCAGAGCTGCAACGTGGCCTCAGAAAGGGGGGCCTAGTGCAATCTAGGCCTCAGCACTGGGAAATGCCCTGACCCCTCACCTGAGGAGTCCCTGGTGGTACTCGCCTTCCTGCTTCTCTCTGCTGAGATGCTGATCTGTGGAGACAGCACCTGCCTGGCCCCTGGCGCCGATGTCCTTGGCCAGAGAAGGCAGGACTGACCATGACAACCTGCAGTGTGGAGGGGTGCAGGCAGCTACATGCCAGCAGTGAACACGCCGTGGGAAGGGAGGAAGCTGGGCAGCCAGGGTGGCCACGCATGTGGCCTGCATGCCCTCAGTATCCCTTCCTGCACTGGCCCTGGTGCAGGGTGACTATCCCACCCCTCCCTACCGAGGTGGAAGCGGTTGTATGGTGGAAGATGTGTGGGGGGCTCGTATCTTCTTGTCTAACTGGTTAGGGATAGGTGTGGGGGATCTCTCTAGTTGGATGGTGTCCGGCAGCATGGGTCCACTCTCACTGAGGGGCTAGGGCCACAGTGGGCTCACACTCAGTGGTTGGGGCAGAAGCTGTGGTGGGATGTGAAGGAGGCCAGGAACATGGGCATGGGGTGGAGACGCCTATAGCTGTGCTGAGACGGACAGAATTAAGCATGGGGTAAAGGCGAGCCCAGGCCCCAGGGAACTTCAGGAGTCGGGAGTGCCAGCACCTTCTAAGCCTGCTCCCCCATCCCCACCTCTGAGCCCAATGCAACCACCCCAGAGGAGCCATGGCACCCCAGGACCTCAGCTGAAGAACCTGGCCCCTCCCACCCCCAGATTGGCATCCAGAACTATTCCACAACCAGCAGCTGCCAGGCGCGGGCCAGCCAAGTGCGCAGCGACTACGGCACGCTCTTCGTGGTGCTGGTGGTCATTGGGGCCATCTGCATCATCATCATTGCGCTTGGCCTGCTCTACAACTGCTGGCAGCGCCGGCTGCCCAAGCTCAAGCACGTGGTGAGTGTGGGGACAGGTGGGGCTGGGGACCAGTGGAGAGGAGGAGAGGAGAGTGCCCATCGATAGGTGTCCTCATCTGCAAGGGGAGGCAGTGACTCTCCTGGGCGGGCGCACAGGGTCCCATGGGTGAAGCAGCTGGTCAGCCTAGCACTGCTGCCTGCTCTGCAGGGCACCAGCCCCAGGACAGGTGCTGGAGATGCAGGGAGTGAGGGGGCTGCTAGCCCCACCAGGGGGCCCCTCCCTGGCACCACCAGCCCCTTTCCAGGGCAGGCACTGCAGGGCCTGAACACCTGGATACCTCACCAGAGACAGGCCCTGCATTGGTGATGCCCAAGGGTCAAGGAGAGGCTCCAGTAGCCTGGAGGCCTCCCCCAGGAGGAAGAGAGCAGAGCCCTAGTGATGCCCCCTGCCCACCTCGCAAGTGGAGTCGTCTTAAGGGGCTGTTGGGGGATCGATGACGTCAGGGAGACCACGGGGCTCTGTAGTGCCAACGATTAGTAGATTTGAGAAAGGAGCTGCAGCAACAGAAAAGAAGGATCTGGCACCTGTGGAGGGTGCCGCGGGGACCCTCTGGGTGGGGTTGCACAGACGGCCGCAGGCCTGGAGCCGTCTGGGGCCGGCTCGCTCGCCCACGGCCTCTCCCCACCCCGTCGCAGTCGCACGGCGAGGAGCTGCGCTTCGTGGAGAACGGCTGCCACGACAACCCCACGCTGGACGTGGCCAGCGACAGCCAGTCGGAGATGCAGGAGAAGCACCCCAGCCTGAACGGCGGCGGGGCCCTCAACGGCCCGGGAAGCTGGGGGGCGCTCATGGGGGGCAAGCGGGACCCCGAGGACTCGGACGTGTTCGAGGAGGACACGCACCTGTGAGCGCAGCCGAGGCGCAGGCCGACTGGGCCGCCAGGACGAAGCGAGGTGGACCCCGAAACGGACGGCCCGGAGCCCGCACCAGCCCCGCGCCTACCCGGGCCGCTCCCGCAGCCGGGCCCTCGGCGCGGGCTCCTCCCCGCTTCCCCCGACTTCACACGGTGGCCTCGGACCAACTCCCTCACTCCCGCCCGAAAGGCCAGCCTCAGCGCCCGCCTTGGCCCCGCTTTCCTGCCCCTGAACCCCGGCCCCGCGGGCGGCGGGGGACGGGCGGCGCTCCCTGCGCCCCAGGACTCCATTAAATCTGCCCGGAGACCACGCCGGTCCCAGCACGTCTGCTTGCTCTACTCTTTCTTATTTCCGGGGTTGGGGCGGGGCGGGCGGGCGGGGGACCCCGGGGCAGGGGCGGGGCCGCGGGGCGGGGCGGGGAGGCCGGGGCGGGCGGGTCCTCCGGACGCCGCTGCGGAGCGGGGCGGGGCTGAGCTGAGCGTGTTTACATCCGCCGGGTGCACAGCGTCGCCGCCCGAGGTCGTTCGGCTCGGGTACGAGCCTCAGCGCCATGGACACCAGCGACCTGTTCGCCAGCTGCAGGAAGGGGGATGTGGGCCGAGTGCGGTGAGGACCCCGCAGTCCCAGGGAGGGTGCGGGAGGTGGGGCGCCCTCGGAACGCCTCGGGACCTGGGACGTGCGGCTGGACGGCCGCGGAGAGAGGCGGGCGCCTCGGCCGGGTCACAAGCCTTCGGAGCGCCCCCGCGGGGCTAGCCACCTAGACCCCGCCGCCGTCCCCCAGCGGAAGCGCACTGGGGCAGGGACACTGATGGCCATTGACCCCCGGAGGGCTTCCTGGAAGAAGGGACTGCTCCACGGAGGCCCGAAGGCGCAGAAGTGGGCGGAGAGAAAGGCGGGCCACTGTTAGCCCTGGTAGGGCCCGGACGTCATACCCCCGGGCGCGGGCCGCAGGTATAGGTCTGGGACTCCAGACGTGGCCCCTTACTCTCATGCTCTCTGGACCGGCGCAGGGAACACCTAGAGCCCATAATCGGCCTCCGGTCCCTGATGATTCGGAAACTCCTGACGCAGCTAAAGTGAATCTGGCGCTGAGATGGCACCTTCATGGGCTGGACGCGGAGGGAAGGGGTGCCCAGTTGGGTTCTGGGGCCCTTCCCCTCCTTGGCCTTACACTATTCCGTTTTACCTCCTTTTTCATTGGTCCCTCCTCCCCTTTGACCTGGTGCCGATTGACTACTTCCACCTCCCCTGGGCTAGCTCGAGGCTGCTGTACTCCCGTAGCATCCCTGGGCCCCTCCCCAACATCCCATGCCACTCAAGAGTTAGTGCATAGTGTCAATGGTGCTTGGACTCACAGCACTTCCACGTGCAGCCTGGAGGCCTCCCTCGGGCTGCCCCCTCTCGGTGGGGCTACACTAGCATTGGCGACTCCCCTTGCTCACCTTCCGCATCCCATCAGTTGCTGTATCCCGCTACTCCTGCCCTCCACACCACCAGGAGGCCTGCAGCAGCTTTTCCCCAGGCTTCCTGCTTCTAGCAGGGCCAGCTTCTTCCTGCAGTAGAGAGCTCTGGTGGGAGCGAAGGCTCCATCACCTCCTCTCTCTCCCAAACGCTGAAAGGTCAAAGGTCCAGCCCCAGCGCTGGCGCTGGCCTCTGCCCCTGTAGCCCATCGTCCCCCAGCACTGATGGCACACACTGTCTGCCTGTCCGACCCCACCTCCACACCCTTGCCTGCACTTTGACCCGAGTGCCTCTCCTGCTGTGATCTGCCTGTCACCTACCCTTACCTGGGGGAGGCTTCCCCAGACCAAAAGGGATGTTTTCCCTCCGTTCCCTTCCACGGGCCTTCTTTCTCAGACCATGAACCCGTCCTGACCCAGGCTCTGACCTCCTTCCTGCCCAGGTACCTGCTGGAGCAGCGAGACGTGGAGGTGAATGTGCGGGACAAGTGGGACAGCACCCCCTTGTGAGTGCTGGGGAGAGGGGTGCGGAGGGTGGGGGTTGGTATACCCCTTCAGCGCTGAGGACTTGCTCCCTCCCTTCAGGTACTATGCCTGCTTGTGTGGGCACGAGGAGCTGGTACTCTATCTTCTGGCCAATGGTGAGAGCAGGGAGCGGGGCCCAGGGGTGTGCCTGGGTGCGTGCATGCATGCATGTGTGCAGCTTTTCCCCGGGCTCCCTGCTTCTAGCAGGGCCAGCTTCTTCCTGCAGTAGAGAGCTCTGGTGGGGGGGGAAGGCTCCATCACCTCCTCTCTCCCAAACGCTGAAAGGCCAAAGGTCCAGCCCCAGCACTGGGCCTTCATACACATTTGCAAAGCACCACGATTCCTCTTTTACCACTCAGTAGAATCAGCAAGTACTGTTAGCGCTACTTTAAAACCTTTTCTTTGTCCACCCTCCCCATCTCTACTTCTACCACCTGGGCCCAGTCATCAGCATTTCTCCCCGGGCACAGTGCCTGCCTCCTCTCTTGCCACTGCAGCCAAGTTCTAATTCTAATCTCCCTCTTTTCACAATGAATCTGATTGGCTAAAAATCCTCCAGCGAGTTCTCACTGCCTCTAGGACACAGTGAGCCTGCCTGGCCATGCCCAAGGCTCCACAGGGTCTACTCTCCCGCTGGCCTCACTCCCTCGGCTCTCTCTGCTTGCTTGCTGCTATACTGGCCTCACTGGGGCTCCACTGTGCTACGCATGCGCCTGTTCCTGCCACAGGGCCTTTGCACCTACGGTTTCTCCTGCATGTGCTCCCCTTCTGCAGACATTCACATGGCCCAGTCCCCCACTTCATTCAGGTCTCTGCATGCCGCCACCATCACAAAGTGACCTTTCATGACTTCCCTTCATCCAGTGCCATTCTTCATCCTATTTTGGTTTTCTTTTTCTGTTTTCTTTGGAGACAGAGACTTGCTCTGTCACCCAGGCTGGAATGTAGTGGTATGATCTCAGCTCACTGCAGCCTTAACCTCCCGGGCTCAAGTGATCGTCCTGCCTCAGCCCCTTCAAATCTTCCAATAGCTGGGACTACAGGCATGCGCCACCATGCCTGGCAAGTTTTTGTATTTTTTTTTTTTTTTTTTTTGCAGAGATGGGGTCTCACTATGTTGCTCAGGTTGGTCTCAAACTCCTGAGCTCAAGCGATCCACCTACCTTGGCCTCAAAAAGTGCCTGGATTATAGGTGTGAGCCGGCATGCCCAGCCTTGTTTTTCTTAATTAGTCCCTGCCGTCGTTAGGTAGTGCGTTCATTGTCCTGCCTCACTAGAGTATAAGTTCAGCAGGACAGGGACCTTTGTCTCCTTCACTGCTGTGCTCCAGTGTGTGGGACAAGCCCAGCCACCGAGTCTGCTCTCCGTTCTGTGTAGTCTGTCTTCCGTGTGAGTGAGTACGTGCCTGTGTGAGTGCACACAGATGTGCCCATTCGCCTGGGCCTTGACTGGGAGGATGTTGGGCCAGAGTGGGCCCAGGGTAATTGGGAAAGGCATCGCCAGAGATTCAGAGCCCCATGTGTGGGAAGGTGGGGAGGACGGAGAGGGAGATTAGAATTTCCCCAGGCCCTTTCCCTGCTAACTGGTGAGCGCTGCCTCCCCCAGGAGCCCGCTGTGAGGCCAACACCTTCGATGGTGAGCGCTGCCTCTATGGGGCACTGAGTGACCCCATCCGCCGGGCTCTACGTGATTACAAGCAGGTCACGGCTTCCTGCAGGAGGCGGGATTACTATGATGACTTCTTGCAGCGGTGAGTCAGGGCACACGAGGGGTGCAGGATGGGGTGCGGTGGCCGTGGTGAGTGTGGAGGGGTCTGCTCTGTGGCCTGCCCTGGGCTCTGGGTGCTTCAAGGAATGGGGTGGGGGCTGTGCCAAGCATCCTCCCTCCCGGCTTGTCCCTCCCCAGGCTTCTGGAGCAGGGCATCCACAGTGATGTGGTCTTTGTAGTACACGGAAAGCCATTCCGGGTGCATCGCTGCATCCTGGGTGCACGCAGTGCCTACTTTGCTAACATGCTGGACACCAAATGGAAGGGCAAGAGTGTCGTGGTTCTCAGGCACCCACTGGTATGTCCCTTCAGCGTGGCAGAGGGGCATGGACTGCCCAGGAACAGCAAGGGGTTGTGCTGGGTGGCTGCCTCTGACATTCCTTTCTGGCTTTCTGCCCACAGATCAACCCCGTGGCTTTTGGGGCCCTGCTGCAGTATCTGTACACAGGTGACCCCCTGGGTCCAGGGGAGGAGGAGAGGGAGTGGGCGGTCCGTCTGGACAGCAGTACACCTAGGTGTGGCTGGGCTGACCTTTCACCTCTAGACACTTCATGGTCCCCCAGGGTGGTTCCAGCTGCCTCTCGCGTTGGGTTGCAAGAGAGAGGACTAGTGTGTCTGCTCAGGAAGAGCTTGTCCCACCCATATGCTGAGCCTTTCCCGTCTGTTCCCTGGGGCCTGTAGAACTCAGGCAGCAGCTCTTGATGGGGAAACCAAGGTGGCAAGTGGGTCCAGGAGTCCTAGCCCTGTGGCCAGGTGGCCAGGTGGCCAGGTGGGAGGGGATCACTGTTTTTCTGTGGGCCTGATGACAGCTCAGGTCTCGCAGGCCCTCATCCTCCCCACTGCCCCCAGGCCGCCTGGACGTCGGCGTAGAGCATGTGAGTGACTGTGAGCGCCTGGCCAAGCAGTGCCAGCTGTGGGACCTGCTCAGCGACCTGGAGGCCAAGTGCGAGAAGGTGTCTGAGTTTGGTGCGAGCAGGTTTTGGGGCCCGGGGCCATGGGTGCCGCCTGGTAGGGCTGGCCTGCCTCCCTGAAGTTGTTCTTCCCCTGTAGTGGTGTCTAAGCCAGGCACGTGCGTGAAGGTGCTGACCATCGAGCCCCCGCCTGCAGACCCCCGCCTCCGGGAGGACATGGCGCTGCTGGCTGACTGTGCCCTGCCCCCCGAGCTCCGAGTAGGTGTGGGGCTGATGGGCAGGAGGGGCATTTTGGGATGGCAGGCTGTGACAGGCAGCCCAGATACTTAAGGCTCAATTTCTTGTGTGGCCTTGGACCAGTTACTTCCCTTTTCTGAACCTAGTCATTCACTTCTGTGAACAACTGCTCTGATGGGGTCACACTCTTCTGTACCCCAGGGTGATCTTTGGGAGCTGCCCTTCCCTTGTCCTGATGGCTTCAACAGCTGCCCTGACGTCTGCTTCCGAGTGGCCGGCTGCAGCTTCCTCTGCCACAAGGTGCCTGTGCCCTCCTGTTGCCCCTGGCTCCAACCCATTTCCCTGAGCCCCGGTCTAGCTCCTCAGGAGGTAGACCCTGGCCCTCACACTTCCTGAGCCCGCCTTCCCCAGGCCTTCTTCTGTGGCCGCAGTGACTACTTCCGGGCCCTGCTGGATGACCACTTCCGAGAGAGCGAGGAGCCGGAGACCTCAGGGGGCCCCCCCGCCATCACCCTGCACGGCATCTCACCCGACGTCTTCACCCACGTGCTCTACTACGTGTACAGCGACCACACTGAGGTGGGGGCTCAGGCAGAGCTGGGGACGGCACACAGCCTGTGCTGCTGTGGGCTGAGCGGGAGCGCCAGGGCCCTGGGGATCTTTGGGAGGGCCCAGTTGGCCCCATGGTTGACATTTTGAGAAGGCTGGAGGGGAAGGATGTGGGACTTTGGATTTTCCTTTCAGGCAGAGGGAAACCTTGTTAGGCTCCAGAGAGAGGATAAGTGACAAGGCCTATGTCACAGGCACTCCACACTTGTCAGCCACTTGGGGTCCTCAGCTTCTCCAGCAGGAGGGTGGAGGCTGGGTGGGGACAAGCTCCTCCCTCTGCGGTGCTGCAGATCCCTGGGGTTCTGGGTTCCTAGTCTCCTCTTCCCTTGCTGCCTCCCTCTGTCTCCAGTTGCCCCAAGGTCTCCGTAAGCCAAAGCTGCAGGGCAGCAGCAGAGTGCTGAAGGTTTGACCTGCCAGGGTGTGTGTGTGTGCGCGCGCACGCGCATGCACGCTATAAAGAGACCCCCATATCTGGTGGCTTGAAGAGGAGAGTTTGTTTCTCCTTCACATCTGACTGAGGAGGCTGCCCCAAGGCAGGTGGCTTGCTGAAGACCAGGTCATCCCTCCATCTTGCCCCTGTATGCCTAAGGGTGAAGGTCAAAAACCCTTGTCTCTAAAGGTGAATGTTTCAGGTTCTGTAGGCCATATGGCCCTGTTGTAGCTACTCAACTCTGTAGTGCAAAGGCAGCCAGAGACAGTACAGAGATGAGTGGGTGAGGCTACATTCCAATAAAACTTTATTTGCACAAACAGGCTGGATTTGGTCCGCAGGCTGTAGCTTACCCACCCTGCCCTGGGGCATTGCCTTTGGCCATGGAGATTGGGTCCTAGGCAAACTCATGCTCTAGAAGGAAGAGGAACGCAGGGCAAACAATGTTGTTTTTGTAGAAGCCACAGGAAATTGCACACACCACTTCTTATGTTCCCCTGGAGAGAACTTCGTGCCTACCTGCCAACAAGGGAGGGTTGGAAAGTCATTCTGTGGCCAGGGCCCTGTTTTGTGGGGGAAGGGGAGGAAGCATGCTGGGGGACAGAGGGCAGTCCCTACTGCTGCTCTACTTCCAGTGGCAGCTCCCTTGTCCATCCCTCCCTGCGACCTAATAGCCCCTCAGCCTCCGTCCTTCCCACCTCCTCTACTGGGCAACTCCTGCAGCTCAGCCCAGCTCTCTGGCCCCTTACCAGGGGTTACCTTTGCCCACCCTGGAGAAGCTCCCTCCTCAAGGAGCCTCGCCACCCCAAGGGCACCTCGTCTCAGAGTATGGCTTGGGCTCCTAACCTGGGTTGACATTGGTTGAGCTGTGTGATCTTGGGCAAGTTACTTAACTGCTCTGTGCCTCTAGAACATGGGGATAGCACTCATTGTCACTTCCTAAGGCCTTGTGCGGATGCATGGGTTGCCCAGGTAAAGGAGGTGTTATGGCACATGGCACGTGGCCTGTAATGTGGTTGTGGAGCTTCCCTCGTCTCTGTCTGCAGCTTGTTCCCTGTGCCACCCAGGCTCTGGCCCGAATCTGAAGGCTTCAGTCTTGCCCAGCACAGGATGTACCTGTAGGTGGGCTGTGTGTCCCCACAGCCTCTTGAGAGGGAGGGAGCGGGTAGATAGTCTCCCACCCCTGGCAGGGTCCCCGCATGGGTCTTGACTAGCTGCCTCTGCCCCACCGTTCTGACAGCCCCCCAAGGTAGGCATGGTTATCTGTACCTCATGAACTGGGAACTAGAGGCACAGGAGGTGCAGTGACTTGCCCAGGGCCCCACAGCTAGAAGTGTCAGACCCAGGTCTATGTAACTCGGAGCTCAGACCCTGGCTCCTGCGAGGGCCCTGCCTCCCACCCATCTTGCCAGCCTGCTCAAGGCTTGAGAGCTCACCCACCTGCCAGTCTTCTGCCCCCTGTGCGGCCCTGCAGTTCCCCCTACCCCCTGCCCACACGTGCTCAGGGAACTCCTACTCCCACTGGAAGCCTTCCCACCACTGCCCCACAGCCCCCGCAGGCCCTATCCTTGGCCATTGGGCCCTGGGAGCCCTTGGTGACCTCGGGGGGCACCTTCTTCCCTGTCTCCACTGCAGCTGTCCCCTGAGGCGGCCTATGACGTGCTGAGCATCGCCGACATGTACCTACTGCCAGGCCTGAAGAGGCTGTGTGGCCGCAGCCTGGCCCAGGTGCTAGATGAGGACAGTGTGGTGGGTGTGTGGCGCGTGGCCAAGCTCTTCCGCCTGGCGCGGCTTGAGGACCAGTGCACTGAGTACATGGCCAAGGTCATTGAAAAGGTGGGCCAGTGGGCTGCAGCGGGCGGGAGGGAGTGGTGAGAGGGCGGGCACCACTGCACTGAGCTGGCCCTTCCCGCTCATAGCTGGTGGAGCGGGAAGACTTCGTGGAGGCGGTGAAAGAGGAGGCAGCGGCTGTGGCGGCCCGGCAGGAGACAGACTCCATCCCACTGGTGGACGACATCCGCTTCCATGTGGCCAGCACGGTGCAGACCTACAGTGCCATAGAGGAGGCGCAGCAGCGACTGCGGGCACTCGAGGACCTGCTCGTGTCCATTGGCCTGGACTGTTGAGCCCCTGGCTGGGCAGCCCCAGGGGCCAGGAGCTCCCTTGGAGACAAGCATGTGTGTGTGTTTGTGTGCAGCTCTTCTTCCTGCTCCCTGCACGTTGAGGGCTTCATGGTGGGTGCAGTGGGCTCAGTGGGGCTTCTCTTCCCTCCATGAGCCTGGAGACCCCAGGGGAGGATGCATTTGGGATGAGCCCCCTCCCCCCAATGCACAAGCCAGCCCCCAAGATCCTGGGGGTGGGCACCACTCAGGGAAACCTGGGGTGGGGGTGGGCTTTGGTCTTAGCACTTTCCTTCCCCAGATCCCCCTCCCCACACCACCCAGTCCCAAATCCAGTCTTGTAGCCCTCACCCAGCCCTGGATTGCTTCTCTAAGCCGGTGTTCCCATGCACAGGGCCATTCAGGAAGGGCTGGGGGAGTGTGTGTGGCAATAAAGCTTGAAGGCATTGTGGGAGCGTGAGCCTGTGTCCTGGGGTACAGCTTGGGAAGGGTGGGGCCTTCTGGAACCAAAGGAGCTAGTGGGACCAAGGAAAGAAGCTCCAGAGTTGGGGACTCCCAGCAGAGGCTGGCCCAGAGCCCAAGGGCCAGAATACCTGGCTGAGCAGACTTAGAGATCTGCCACTGACCCCAGCGTGGCCTGGGCCCAGCCTGGCTCCCTCCCTCCCTGTCTCCATGGAGGCTGGTTGTGGTGGGCCTCATTCCAGGAAAGGGCCAGGACCAAAATGACCATTTTCTCTCAGCCCAGTGCCAGTCTTTTCCCCAGGGAGGCCCTTGTGGCCCTTCCTGCAGGGGCTGCCACTTTATTACGGGAAGGTGAGCTGCAGGGGCCAAGGGAAACCTTTCTCCTTGCCCTCTGAAGGTTCACTGAAAACTTGCAAAAGGCAGAGTAACAGGAGAACAGA
The DNA here is from genome assembly GCF_002776525.5 of Piliocolobus tephrosceles. NCBI lineage: Eukaryota > Metazoa > Chordata > Mammalia > Primates > Cercopithecidae > Piliocolobus > Piliocolobus tephrosceles. The sequence goes on from NC_045435.1 coordinate 43,601,415, forward strand.
CATGCAAATTTATTTAGCATGTAGACATGGGCATCTTCAGAATGAAGACCCAAAGACGGGAAGCTGTCATTGTTAAGCTTAGGCTCAGCAAACTGTGGCCAGCTGAGTAGAAATGGGACTGGCAAAAAGTGCAGGATCCAATGCTGACAACGGGGAAACGCGGTCAGGCCTGTCTGGATTCTTGGTCTCTCTGAGCAGCCTGCCTGCCTGTCTTCTGGGTGTGGGGCAGGACCCTCTGGAATGGGGGTCTTCTGACCTATAGTCAAACAGGGTGGGTCAGATGCTTATGGCCACTTTTTACACAGATAAGGCAGAGGGAAAGTGAGAGTCCTGTTTTTAGGTTTTATGGCTGGCTTTGGGGAACAGGGGCTCTGGTTTCTAGGGCCCGCCCTCGGGGAAGAGGGATTCTAGTTCCTGTGGTTACCCTCAGGGGATGATGAGACTGAGAGACGGGGGCAAAAGGTCAGAGAGAAGCTCTGCTTCTGAGATTGCTGCTTGGGCCTTCATTTTGGGGTATTTGAGCCCCAAGGGGGTTTCTCACGATGCGCTGCAGGCCTGTGGACCCCCCGGCCTCTCTGCCTTCTAACCTGGTTAAACTCAGTCATGTCGCGGCCATGGGGGAGGAAAGGAAGGCTGGTTCTTTCACAGGGCTTCTAATACCGGGGGTCTCCACCCTTCCTGCAGTTATTTCACAGCTCTTCATGCCTTTTTTTTTTTTTTTTAACTTGAGACGGATTCTTGCTCTATCGCCCAGGCTGGAGTGCAGTGATGCAATCTTGCTTGGTTCACTGCAACCTTCACCTCCCGAGTTCAAGCAGTTCTCCTGCTCAGCCTCCCAAGTAGCTAGGATTATAGGTGCACACCACCACGCCCGGCTAAATTTTGTATTTTTAGTGGACACGGTTTCACCATGTTGGCCAGGCTGAGCTTGAACTCCTAACCTTGGGTGATCCGCCCCACGAAGTGCTGGGATTACAGGTGTGAGCCACCGCGCCCGGCCTCTTCATGCCTTTTTACTATGTTATTTTTGGATTTTTTCCTTTTTCCTCTCCAGCTCATTTTCAGCCGTGTTGCACTGGCATGTTGATCATCGCACGGGGGAGGTTGTAGGTCTGAAGTGACCACTAGTGAGGGATCAGCTGGGACAAGTCATGGTGCAGCCTGCAGGAGGTGATGAGTGTGTTAGGGAGGTGGGGAGTGTTAGGGAGGGCCTGTGGGTGGAGGCTGTAGCTTGTGCAAGGGCCTGGGAGCCTGAAAACAGCCTGAGATGAGATGGGCTGGGCTGGGAGGGGTCTGCGCATTGGCAGAGCTGAGCTGCAGCCAGAGGCCCAATCCCCACTGCTGCTCTGCCTTTCACTGCTGGCCACCGCTCTCCCTGTTTGCCCGCCCACAAATTGGGGGTGATCATGGCAAACTCCCTCTTAGCTAGTGTTTGACCTATCCTGAGCCTGGTGTGTTTGTTAAACAAAAGCTGAGTCCACCTGGTGGGTGGGAGGTGGGACCAGACGGGGGCTCACTCTGGTTGCCCTGGGGCATACAAGAAGGGAAGGGTGAGGCCAGGCTAGTGGCCTAACACCAGCGGGTCTCACCTCAGAGCACACACAAATCCTGGTGTGCCAAGAGATATTTAAATATTTAAAGAAAAAATTTTATTTCCTATGCATTTCTTTTCATATGCATTAGGGGAGAAAATGAGCTACTACATGAAACCTTTTTTTACAGATGTTATTATTTGAAATCATGAAAGTTTCCAATCTTGAACAAATTTTAAATAAAATCCCTAGTGAGAGGGCAGTTTAAGGAAAAATTATCTGGCGTTGGGGTATTTTAGTGGTTCACTGATACAGCAGATACAGCCAGGTGTACCAGCTATGGCATCTGTTCAGAGAGAGCTGCAATCTGAGAACTGCCACCCCTCAGGAGCTAGGCTGTGTGGTTGTGGGGGCAGCATTCCCCAGCCACACCACACCGTTCCTCACTTTATTTTATTTTATTTATTTTTTTGAAATGGAGTCTAGCTCTGTCACCCAGGCTGGAGTATAGTGGTGCGCTCTCGGCTCACTGCAACCTTCACCTCCTGGGTTCAAATGATTCTCGTGCCTCAGCCTCCAGAGTAGCTGGGACAACAGGTGCCTGCCACCATGCCCAGCTGATTTTCATATTTTCAGTAGAGACATTGTTTCACCATGCTGGCCAGGGTGGTCTGGAACTCCTGACCTCAAGTGATCCGTGCGCCTCAGCCTCCCAAAATGCTGGGATTACAGGCGTGAGCCACTGCGTCCCCATTCCTCACTTTAGCCTCAGGCAGAGAAGCCAGCACGATGGGGAAACACTTGTGTAGGAAGGTGCCCAATGCGGTATTGCAAATCAACAGGAAACATTGCCAGCAGCCGAGCCGCAGCGAGCAGCAAGTGGGGAAGGAAGTGAGAGAGCATGGATGCACAGAGCTTCCTGTAGCCATGAGGGTGGTCAGTGCAGCCTCCGCATCCACAAGGAAAAGGTGGAGGACATTCAGGCACTAAGGGGTGCTCCCCAGCTTATATGAGAAACCCGTGGCACAGACAGCTACACAGGAGTAGTGAACGACAACCATGGAATTTGAAATTTAGTGTCTAATACTTGGTTCTAAAATTGGGTTGATTTAAATTCAGAAGTGTGCCCTACTCTGACAAATGTTAAAATAGACTAACAGAAGACACATTTTGACACAGCGGCCCTGGGTTTGAGACTCCTCCATTATCCCTAAACCAGAGGCAGAGTTACTGTGTGAGAGCTGGGGATATTTGATCTGATCTCTGTTTAGTTTCTGTAGTGTAGCTTGGCTACCTTTAAAATTAAAAAAATAAAAATAAAAACCATGTTTATCTCTTACTTTAATTCATTCCTACTCCCAGGTGAAAAAAAAATTATTGTTGAATGAAAAATATTTCCATCATATGTTATTGGAAAAATTATATGTGCGCTCTCTCAACTCAAGATACCCCCAAATTTTTAACACATAGAAAAATAGACTCGGCGTAGTGGTTCACGCCTGTAATCCTAGCACTTTGGGAGGCTGAGGCAGGAGGATGGTCTGAGCCCAGGAGTTTGAGACCAGCCTGGGCAGCACAGTGAGACTCTGTCTTTCCAAAAAATAAAAAATTAGCTGGGCGTGGTGGCACGAGCCTGTAGTCCCAGCTACTCTAAAGGCTGAGGTGGGAAGATAGCTCGAGCCCAGGAGGTTGGGGCTGCGGTGAGCTGTGATTGCACCACTGCACTCCAGCCTGGGCAAGAGTGAGATGCTGTCTTAAAAAAAAAAAAAAGAAAGAAAGAAAAAGAAAAGTCAATTGAACAATGACAAAATGAGCAATGATGGAAAGGAAATAAACTCCATTTTGCACAGGAAAGGTAGTGTAGGGATGGCTTATTGACCCACCAGAAGACGAAGAGGAGTGAAGGTGGGGCTAGGCAGCCGTCTACCTAAAGCCCCAACCCTGACAGGCTGCCCTCTCCCACAGCAACTGCTGCTCTGGGGTTCCGCTCCCTGCTGTGGCTGTTCGTGGACGCTGTGTCATCCCCTGCTGACCCCTTTAGTGACACCATCCTCGGTTAGGTGCAGCCGTTTCCTGCAGGGCCCCGAAAGAACACACCCTTCACCCCTGTGCTCCAGCCATTCTGAGAGTCTCTCAGTTTCGGGAATACCCTGTGCTCTCTGCACCTCGAAAACTCCCCCCCCCCGACCCCTATGCTGTGCCCCCAACCCTGGCCTGCTCCTGCTCACCGTTGGCTTCTGGAGGCCTGTGCTGGCACCAGGCTGTGCTGGCAGCCACTGGGTGCCCATCGCTGTTAGGCTCTGGGGTGGGAGTCTGTGTTGCCCGGGTCCTCGTTCTGTGAGGGTGGCCCACCTTGTTCTGCCCCAGTCACTGTTCTTCCCAGCACTGGACATCGTGCCTGGCGCGTCACAGATGCCCAGTAAGGAGCTTGTGATGAGCCTGAGTGTTCATGGAGGAGGCTGGAAAAGCCAATGAAGGCAAACATTGTTGGCTCTAGGTTTGATACAGTGAAGTTCCGGGCAGAATTTGGTTGGCTGTAAATAGAGTGTGAGGGCCTGGAGAGAAGGGGCTGTCCTTCAGGTCTGTGCATCTTTGGGGGACCTTCTGCACAGAGGCCAGGTGCCACCTACCCATGGCCTAAGTGGTTTGCAGGGCCCACTGCAAAACAGCACGTAAGGCCCTTGCTCAAAGAGCGTTAAGAATTTCCAGAGAGCAACAGTAGAGCATTCACCCAAATGCACGGACCTTCTAGTGTGGGGCCTGAGTCACTGCATGGGTGGCCAGGCTGCGAGGCCAACTTGCATCCACACCCAGTTTCCAGCTCAGTGCCTGGCCCAGATAAAGCTTTCCTGCCTCCTTTCTCCCTCTTTCCATCCCTCTCTCCCTTCCTCGGCCACTCATTCATTCCTTCATCACTCCATCACTCATCCATTCTCTCACTCACTCATTTCCTCATTTATTCATCCCCCTCACTCATGGACTCATCCATTCTCTCATTCATTCAACCCCTCACTCATTCCATCATTCATTCTCTCTCACTCATTCTTTATCATTCTCTTACTCACTCATTTCTTTTCATTCATTCCCTCATCACACATTCCCATGCTCACTCATTCCCTCATTCATTCATCCCCTCATTCCCTCATTCATCTCACTCATTCTTTCATTTATTCACCCCCTCACTTGTTCATTCATTCACTCACTCATTCATTCCCTCATTTATTCATCCCCTCACTCACTCACTCATTCTCTCACTCATTTCCTCACTCATCCATTCTCTCACTCATTCACCCATTCATTCACTAACTCATTTCCTCACCCATCCATTCCCTCATCACACATTCCCTCACTCACTCATTCCCTCATTTATTCATCCCTCACTCATTCATCCATTTATTCTCTTATTTCTTCACTTGCTCATTCATTCCCTCACTCATCCATTCTCTCATTCATCACTCATTTCCTCACCCATTCATTTCCTCAATTCATCCCCTCATTCACTTTCATTCATTCACTCATTTCCTCACTCACTCATCCCTCATTCATTTACTCATCACTCATTCAATTTCTCACTCACTCATTCCCTCACTCTTGTTCCTTCATTCATTCATCCCGTTCACTCATGCTCTCACTCACTCATTCATTCCCTCACTTGTCCATTCTCACTCATTCTCTCATCACTCATTCCTTCATTCATTCTCTCACTCATTGCTTCATTCATTAATTCCCTCCATCCCTCATTCATTCATTCATTTTCTCACTCCATTCCTCATTTATTCCCTCACTCATCCATTCTCATTCCCTCACCACTCATTCCTTCATTCATTCATTCCCTCACTCATTCACTTACTCATTCTTCTCTCACTCGCTCATTTCTTCAATCACTCATTCAATCCCTCACTCATTCATTCACTCACTTCCTCATTCATTCCCTTGCTCATTCACTCCTTCACTCATTCCTCATTCGTTCACTCATCACTCACTCATTCCCTCATTCATTCATTCACTCATTCTGTCATTTCCTCATCCCCTCACTCATTCACTCATCCATTCATTCACTCACTCATTCCTTTATTCATCCCCTCACTCATTCATGCATTAATTCATTATCTCATTTCCTCACTCATCCATTCTCACTCACTCATTCAGTCATTCCTGCATTCTCACTCATTTCCTTACCCATCCATTTCCTCATCACACATTCCTTCACTCACTCATTCCTTCATTTATTCATCCACTCACTCATTCACTCATTTATTCTCTCATTTCTTCACTTGGTCATTCATTCCCTCACTCATTCATTCTCTCACTCAGTCATCACTCATTTCCTCACCCACTCATTCCCTCAATTCATCCCCTCATTCGCTTTCATTCATTCACTCATTTCCTTACTTACTCATCCCTCATTCATTCACTCATTACTCATTCCCTTACTCATCCTTTCTCTCATTCCCTCACTCACTCATTCATTTTCTCACTCACTCATTCCCTCACTCTTGTTCATTCATTCATCCCCTCATTCACTCATGATCTCACTCACTCATTCGTGCCCTCACTCATTCATTCTCACTCACTCCATCATCACTCATTCCTTCATTCATCCCCACCCATTCACTCATTCTCACTCATTCGTTCATTAATTCCTTCTCTCATTCATTTATTCATTTTCTCACTCACTCCTTTCCTCATTCATTCATTCGCTAGTCATCCATTCTCTCATTCCCTCACCACTCATTCCTTCATTCATTCATCCCCTCATTCACTTACTCATTCTTCTCTCACTCATTTCCTCATTCATTCCCTCATTTCCTCATTCATTCCCTTGCTCATTCATTCACTCTCTCACTCATTCACTCACTCATTCATTCCCTTGCTCATTCATTCACTCACTCATTTCCTCACTCATTCAATCCCTCATGCATTCATTTTTTCATTCATTCACTCACTTGCACAGTCCCTCACTCACTCATGTCAGTGCATTTTTTACATTTTTCTCCCTCAAAGAGAAACCAGAGAGATAATATGGGGCTATGGTAGGTGCTCTCTGCGGGAACCTAGGCTCATTCAGCACCTGAGCCTTCACCTGCCCTGCATGGGATGGGGGCTTGGCTCCTCCTGAGGGAGAGGACAAAGAGAACACATCATTCTGTCACTCACTCATTTACTCACTTACTCACCCACTCCTTCCCTCCCTACCCTATCAGGCAGGTCTTTCCAGGGACCCTCTGGGAAGTAGGCAGAGGTGTAGTGCAGGGATATGCCCTTTTGCAGTTCACATGGGAAGGGACAGAGTGCTACCAAGCAGACAAGCAGAAGATCTGTCATGTCAGATGTCAACAAATGTGCTGGAGGAGAAGGTAGGGCAGCGCCTGGGGGAGGGCCTCACTGAGAAGACGGCCTGCAAGGAGGCTGGCATGGCGAGGACCGAGTGGAAGTGGAGGATTGGGAGAGGGGAGGCAAGGAGGCCAAAGGCCCAGCACCCGTAGGCTTCAGCAAGAACCGTGGCCTTTATTTAGGTGAGATGGTAGCCACCGGAGGATGTTGAGCAGAGAAGGGCCACAGTCTGACTCATACTTTAACAGCCCTCTCGCCTCCATGTGGAAACAGACTGGGTGCAGGCGAGAAAGCGGGGCCTGCCAATGAGGCCGCTGCTGCCATCCCTCAGACGCTGGTGACAGCTGTGTAGCTGGAAGGAAGCCACAAGATCCTGGCCACACTTATGGGAGAGTGGCTGGGCCAGGTGTGGGTGTGGAACAGAGAGGGGCGTGGAGGATGCCCAGCAGTAGGAGGCCGGGTTCCCTATGCTGAGGAGGGAGGGCTGAGTTCGGACAGAGCCCAGCTTGTGTGGGGATGGGTTTGGCATCTACATGGGGCCCTGGAGAAAGCACAATCCACTTGAAGCTGGTGCGGGGAGGGTGGCCTGGGCTCCGTCCTCCCCAGTGGTGGGGCAGGGTCTGCAAGTGGATGTGTGTGTTTAGAAACCTGCTTCAAGCGTGGATGGGAGAAGATAAATTCCACACGTGCTGACACAGGCTGGGAAGCACTGCTGGAGTCGGTATCAGGTGACAGGAGTGGCTTGAGCAGGGATCAGCCTGTCTGAAAAAGGGCCTGCTGTGCTCTCGGCAAGGAATATTGCCATCCAGGGTCAGAGGCTGCTGTGACGGACAGACAGATGCCATTCCGAAAACATCGGATTTATTAGGATTAGCTGTAGTGTACACTGATTCCTTTAGCTCTAAACGGATACATATGTGCCCCGCAGACAGTATACACACAGGGATGTGACTGAGCCACAGTGACATAGCAAACCCAACAGCTGGCTTGTGAAGCCATCGTGATCCCAACAAGGTCTATGTTAGCAATTGGTGAGAGAAGAGAGTGAGATAGGACCCAGGTGGGCCTGGGGGTGGAGTCCGAGCAGAACCTGTGGGTTTTCAGAGTACCCACCAGTGCTCCCTCGGTGAGCCCAGCACCACCTGGAAGGGAGGGAAGCTGGGTCGCTGCTGGAAGGGAGGGAGGCTGACTCTCTACTCCTCGCCTCTGCAAGGAACTGAGGCCTGTAGGGTTGCAGCTGTCACCCGCTACGGGCGGCATCTTTCTGTAAAATATTTTTCAGGCATGAAACCCATTTCTGTATGGACTGGGCCATGTTGACGGTGGTGCTTGGGCCTTTTGTGCCAGACCTCTCTGGGTCCTCTCCCTGACCTTGGCCTTCCTCTCACCTTCTCGAGGCCAAGCTATGTGAGACCTGGCATCCCTTCCAAACCTCAGTTCCTCCACGCCCCTGCGCCAGTGGGACTCCAGAGCTCAGAATGTCAGCACAGAGCCGTCAATATCGAGAAGGAACTCAACGCAAGACTTCACAGCTTTCCAAGGACGGGGACCAGCTCTGAAGTGGCCACGGGTGAGATGTCAGGCTCGCTCACGCACAGGGTCCTGTGCTGGCTCCTGACCCAGCAGCGAGACACGGTGGGCGGATGTACCAGCCCTTCCGAATAACATGAAACAGTCCCAATTTCAGGAAAGTTTTTCTTTTAAATATTGGTGATTCTTTAACCAGGAATGCAAATGCTACTGAAGTGCTGTGTGTGTCTCTGTGAGAGCCTTCATATAAATAAATTCATGCATCTAAAGAGTCCCTGGTCAGGCCGCATGCCGATATTTAATTTGGGGAATGGCGATGCCATCACATGCGTCTGGGGGAGGTGGCGGGGAGGCGTGGGGACTTTGTGTGACCTGCTCTGTCACAGCTCCTGGGAAAATTACAGATCTGAGCCCAGGGCGGCTCTGGGCATTTGGAAAGGGTTCCTGCTTTTCCCGAGCTCCCATGGCTGCCCTGCTGCCGGTGCTGACTGAGCAGGCGGGGCTGGCTGGCTTTCTCTCTCAGTGCATATTTTACATTTTTCTCCTTCAAAGAGAAGCCAGGGAGACAAGCTGGAGCTACAGAAGGCGCTCTGTGGGGACATGGGCCGGGTCAGCACCAGAGCCCCCACCTGGGTGAGGGCTTGGCTCCTCCCCCAGGGCTCAGAGTGATCTTCAGCAGGGTGATCCGTTCCTGGCTCTGTCACGGTGTGATCAGGGCTGCTGGAGGGAGGGTGGAGGGGCACACTCTCCAGGAACCAAGGTTAACCTCCAGAACAGGGCCTAGGAGAGCAGTGGCAGTTCCTCCTGCTGGAGGAAGAAGGGCGGGAGCCCCCGATGCCTAGACTTCATGTTGGGGATCCTGGTGGGAAGTGGCCCCCTCTTCTGTGGCCCCAGAACCCCTAGATTGCACCTTCTGCAGGGCTTCAACGGTGGCAATGCCCTGACCAGGGTCACGTTTGCACTAAGGAGCCTCCTGAGGTAACAGCAAGTCCCATTTAGAAGGTGAAAGTATTCCCCAGGCAGGTGGTGACCCCCACTTATTGCTGGGACCAAGTGAGGCCAAGGGCAGGGCTGGGGTGGTGTTGGCACCTGAGATGGGCAGGCTAGGGCCAGGGCCTTGACTCCGAAAGATTGGCTGATGCCAGCCTTGGCCTTGGGTGAGGCCTGTCCTGGCCTGTCCTGCTGTGGCCTGGGGCAGGGCTGGGGGTGCCTCCAGTCCCTGCTCTGGGTCACTGAGTGCTCCATGTAGACCTGGGCAGGAAGGCCTGGCCTGCCACTGTGCGGGGCCTCTCTTCTCCTGCCACCAGAGGTAGCTGTGCTGCTAGCACTGACACTCCCAGGGTAGCTCTGGGCCATAGGCAGACTCTGGCCCAGGCCCAGGGATCACAACCCCATAGGCTGCCACTGCTCCATGGTCCCCGGGGGACAGAGGGTGGCGCAGGAAGGGCACTGGGCCTTGCCCATAGGAAAGGCCCAGCCAAGTCCCCTCTTGGGGGCTGCTGGCTTAGCTCCTGGAGCACAGGGCCCTCTGGCCCCACCACTGCTGGCCTAACCTGTCCAGTTCTGTATAGTAGCATCAAGCTCTGATTCCTTCAAACTCCCCTTGCTCCCTCCCACCTACCCACCAAAATAGTCTCTGCTTTAAAATATACATTATATATTAGACATTTCATCTTCAATATGATCTCTAACAGCATCAGGTAAAATTAGTGACTCCAGAGGAAAGGCAGCCTTTGTGACTACAGACAGGACTCAGGGGCCAACCTGAGCCTCTCCCTGGCAGGAGGGGAAGGGCAGAGGACAGAGAAGAGGCTTGGTTTCCTGCTCAGTTATATTTCTGGGCTAAGCCTCACCCCCCTCCCCTCTGCAAAGCCTGGCCTCAGGGTAACAAGGAGCCCACAAAGTCATGAGTGGCTGCTTATTTTGAGGAAGGGCTGGGCATTTTCTGAGCCTCAGAGGGGCACGTGAGTCTGCCCTGGGGAGCTGGCCCCTATGGAGACAGCAGCCACCTCATCACACAGCCAGAGGAAGGCCACCAAGTGGAGGCCGGTCAGAGAGGGCGCTGGGGCGCGAGTGAGGGGTGGGCAGGAGGGAGGCACCTCCAGTTATTGCAGTTTGGTGTCCTGGGAACACCAGGAATTCCTGGAACCCTTGTGGGAGCTGGGAGAGGCGGGCAGTGGCTTGGCTTTGTTTTCAGTGGACATTTTAGCACATTCTCTGTGGAAAATTACCTGGGACCTTTCTCTTTTTTTTGCATAAAGTGTCTACCCATTAAGATAGATCCAGTGTCTGACAGCCTAATGTATAACAAAAATGTCTTTTTGTTATTTTTTAGTAAATTGTGCTAGAGATTTCTCCAAATTCTGATTTTTTTTTTTTTTTTTTTTTTTTGCAAGCCACATCTGAGAAGCCATCTCTGCCCTTCCCCGGCCTGCGTCCCCCAGACCATGCGCCAGGCACCGGCCAGTGCATTCAGGGTGGGGACGCAGTTCCTGCCGTGGCTGTCCTTTGAGAGACCCACATGTTTATTTCATGGAAGACAGAGTTGGTGACTTCAGGAAGCTCTTTGTGGAGAACGTGGTAGGCACCTTCATAAATCTGCAGTGAGGAGAGACACGGAATCAGAGCTGCAGCATCAGAGGCAGGTGTGGGGAGTGGAGACCGTGGGCAGTGGGCAGGGGTAGGAGCATTCTCCGGACCCTCTCCCCGTGCCCGAGGACCTGGCCCTGACCTCCCATTATTAGGAGGCCAACACCTTTCTTTTTTTTTTTTTTTTTTTTTTTGTTGAGACAGAGTCTCGCTCTGTCACCCAGGCTGGAGTGCAGTGGCCGGATCTCAGCTCACTGCAAGCTCCGCCTCCCGGGTTCCCGCAATTCTCCTGCCTCAGCCTCCTGAGTAGCTGGGACTACAGGCGCCCGCCACCTCGCCCGGCTAGATTTTTGTATTTTTTTAGTAGAGACGGAGTTTCACTGTGTTAGCCAGGATGGTCTCGATCTCCTGACCTCGTGATCCGCCCGTCTCGGCCTCCCAAAATGCTGGGATTACAGGCTTGAGCCACCGCGCCCGGCCAGGAGGCCAACACCTTTCTATCAGATGATGGTTCAAATGCGTTACAATGTCCCAACATGTTCCCGAACTTCCTCTCTCAAAAGCAAACGTTCCCTCGCTCCACATCTCTCGCCATCCCTGGGCCCGTTTCTGTGTCTGAGTCAGGCAACCTTCTCAAAAGAGGGGGTTCCACTCCTGGCCTCACATCCTGACCGCCACGGGGTCCTCAGCTCATCCCAAGCTGACTTCCACTCCTGCCAACCCACAGTGGCTATCCTGGAGAGGTCTCCAGGAACCTCCATTGCCATGGCAGGGGACACTGTGCTGGTCATTCATAAGCTGCTCACTCTCACCTTCTAGAAACACTTTCTTTTTGTGGTTCCATGGCTTTAACTTATGATTTTCTTTCGATCTCGCCAGCAACCCCTTCTCAGTTCAGGCTTATCCCACCCACTGGCCTCTGCAGGCAGCTGGACTACGGGCTTGGCTGTGCCCTCCTTTACTCTCCCTGGTCACCTCGTCCAGTCCAGTGGTTTTTAAATCCATCCTGGGCTGATGACTCTGGAATTTACATCTCCAGCCAGACCTCCCTTCTGCCTCTAGACTGCTGACCTGCCATCTCCAACTGAATTCCTGGCAGGGACCTCCAGACTTCAGTGCGATGCTAACGGGCATCTCCAGGTGGACTCTGGCCATTGCTCACATCAGTCTCTCTGCCTGGCCTTTTTTGTCTCATTACAGCCTCCTCATTACTGCAAGCCTGAACCCAGAGTTCATCCTTCATGACAGTGATCTCACTCTCTGCCACCCTGCCTGGCTTCCCCTGCCTTGGTTGTCACTGTCCCCACCTCCTTCTTACCCCAGCTCTGTCTCCCCAAGGCCACTGGGGGATGCTTTTAACATGAAAATCAGAGCATGTTACTTCTTGGCTCCAAATGCTCAGGTGGCTTCTCATCTAACCAAGAGAAGAAGTCTAGATTTCCCAGGTGGTGGGGCTCCCCTGCCCCCCTACCAGCCTCCCTGCCTGGTGCATCCTCACTGGCTGCTCTTCTTGTGGCTGCGTGCCTATGCCAGCCTCAGGTCCTCAATCTCTCTCTTGCCTCAGTCTGGAAGGTTCTTCCACTGGCTGTTCTCACTAGCAGACTGCAGGCCTGGCCGTCCCATCTAAAGTGCTGCTTTCCCCCCTGTCCTCCTCTATCCCTACATTACACTCTGCTGAGTTTCCTTAGGGGCACTGACTTCTCTCCAGCATCATTCTTTTCATTTATTTGTTGATTGCTTACCCCACCAGGATTCAGGTTCTGAGGGGGCAGAGCAGAGCCTTTGCCTGTCTTGTTCTCTGGGCCTGACAGAAACTTAGGGCCCCATAAATACTTGAATTAAAGAAGGGATGAATGGCTAGCTGGGTAAATGAATGACTAATCTTAGTGGACTCCTTTTGCAGGGATTTGCAAGGGTTCACGTTGGTGTAAGGGAGGTCTGAGTGATGCTCTCACAGATGAATGCAGTGTTCCACTGTGGCTTTTAAAAAATATATTTTGCTGGGTGTGGTGGCTCACGCCTGTAATTCCAGCACTTTGGGAGGCTGAGGCAGGAGGATCACCTGAGGTCAGGAGTGAGACCAACCTGGTCAACATAGTGAAACCCCATCTCTATTAAAAATACAAAAATTAGCCTGGCATGATGGCAGGTGCCTGTAATCCCAGCTACCCAGGGGGCTGAGGCAGCAGAACTGCTTGAACCTGGGAGGCAGAGGTTGCAGTGAGCCGAGATGGTGCCACTGCACTCCAGCCTGGGCAACAGAGGGATACTCTGTCTAAAAACAAAAACAAAAACAAAAACAAACAAAAAAAAACAAAAAAGATATATAGTCTTTATGTCTAATATTCCAAGCCGCGGGGCCTGTCCTCAGGGTCCCTGTCTGCAGGGCTAGCTCTGACAGCTCCCTTCACAGAGCAGGCGCTGCCAAGTCCTGCCAGCACCTGTGTGCTCAGAGCCCTCTGGTGGCCATGGTTCCCGGGCTACTGCAGCCGCCGCTGGTGCAGAGGGAGGCTTGGGCATTACACGTGTCCTTGGAGCTTGGACATGCCTCTCTCTCGGGATATTTATTTGCTCAGTGCCCAGTTGCAGATTATTTTCTTGCCTACAACATCTTTTGATTCTTTTTTCCTTTGAGGCTCATTCATGCAAAACAATTAGCAAATGACTCGTGTGTTCTCTTGAAATTCATAAGCTCCTGGGATTCCTTTTATTTATTTATTTCTCGGTCAAGCAGGCTGGTCCTTATCCTGAGATCTGGGAGATGACCCTCGGGGGTCTGGGCAGATGTGCCCCAAGGGGTGCTGTCTCCCCGCCCCGCCTCCACACTTGGAGGAAGTGGGCAAGTGGCAGCCACTCACCTTGAGAGTCTTGTCCTGGCTCTTGGCTGACTCCATGAGCAGGTAGGCCCCTTTGCTGTCACACAGGCGATCGGCAGAGCCCTGGAGCAGCAGGAAGGGCACCGTCAGCTTGGGGAGGGCGCGCTCCACCCGTGAGACGGCATTCAGCAGCTGGATGCCAAAGCACACCTTCAGCCCTGCCCGGCAGATCAAGGGGTCTGAGTTATAAATGTCGACCTGGAGAAAGGAGAGGGTTCCATCAGCATGGGCAGGGTTCACTTCCTTAAGCCAGACCTATTTCCTGGTAGCTTTTCCTTCTGCTCTGGCCTAAAGGGTTGATTCCATTCAGGTCAGCTGGGCTTGGGTGTGGCTCTGAGGGCCAGCTGTGTTCACCCACAGACCTCATCTGCACCACTGGCAGTGCGTCTTCTTTCAGGCTTGAGGGTTTCACATGCACATGGGTGCCTGTAGAAAATGTCAAGTATTGGCCGAGTGTGGTGGCTCACGCCTGTAATCCCAGCACTTTGGGAAACTGAGGTGGGCAGATCACCTGAGGTCAGGAGTTCCAGAGTAGCCTAACCAACATGGCAAAACCATGTCTCTACGGGGTTTTTTTTTTGTATTTTTGTAAAAATACAAAAATTAGCTGGGCATGGTGGCGGGCTCCTGTTATCCCAGCTACTTGGGAGACTGAGGTGGGAGAATCCCTTGAACCTGGAAGGCGGACTTTGCAGTGAGCCGAGATGGTGCCACTGCACTCCAGCCTGGGTGACAGAGCAAGACTCGGTCAAAAAAGAAAAGAAAAGAAAAGAAAACTTCAAGTATTAATTTGTATTTTTAAAAATATAAGCAACAACATATTGTTCACATCAATTATTTTATTAAAAAGTAGCTCTGCAGCGGTTTTAGCATTTGATTTTTGTTCTCTGTCTCCACTGATGTGGTGTCCACCTGGTGGAGTGGATGAGGGGCAAACAGTAACAGTTTACTGCAGGAACAGTTTACTGGGGTCTGTGCTGGAAAGTGATGGCCCGTGCTAGGAGCCCCCGGAGGGGCTTCAGCCAGGCACTGACGTCGGGCTTTGGGGTGAGGGACGCCCAAGGGCAGATCTGGTTGTGGTGGGCTCGGTCTCTGTGCACCTTAAGGCTACACAGGATGGTCAGAGGCTCTGACAGGGAGGCCTGGGCCCTGGCTGTGCCCAAGGCCATCTCTGCCCCTCTACAGGACGTGGGTCCTCCCTCCTCAACCACCAGCCTGTGGATCTGGCCTTTCAAGGGGCTGCTCTCGCCCCTGTCCTTGCTCTCCTTGGCCTGTCTGGGTTTCTGGCTTCAGTCTTCCTGCCTCCGTAGAGACAGCTCAGGCCCCACTGCCCTGATCTCTAACATCTGCCCCACAGGATCAGGTATAAGTTTCTAGGACTCTCTCAGGCCCACAGGGGGCAGGAGTGAGCCCCGATGCTTTTTTTTTTTTTTTCTTTTGAGAAGGAGTCTCGCTCTGTTGGAGACACCCAGGCTGGAGTGCAGTGTTACGATCTCGGCTCACTGCAACCTCCGCCTCCAGGGTTCAAGTGATTCTGCTACTTCAGCCTCCGAGATAGCTGGGATTATAGGCGGTGGTCACCACACCCGGCAAATTTTTGTATTTTTAATAGAGACAGGGTTTTGCCATGTTGGGCAGGCTGGTCTCAAACTCCTGACCTCAGGTGATCCACCCGCCTCAGCCTCCCAAAGTGCTGGGATTATTGGCATGAGCCACCACGCCCAGCCCCATGATGCTTCTCACTCATGTTCATCATCCTTGCCAGTGGGTTCTTGGTGGGTTGGGGAAGGGCCACGTGGTGAGGACTGGGTGAGGGTCAGAGAGCATGTGGGGACGAGGAAGGAACATGCTGCCAGCTGCTCCCCGGGCAACCAGGGTGCCCACTGTGTTAGGACTCAGCATTTCCAAGAACTGGGCTACACCCCTTCTATTACCACCCCTAAAAGGCCTCGGCCAGAATTCTGGACCACACCAAGTGGGAGAGGCTGTCCTACAGTCACCCCTGCCATCCCTGGATTCCTTCCCATGCTGGGGACTGAGCACCAAAAACCAGACCATTTGTGTAAAGCCACACGAGACAGATTAGCCACTTCCTGCAGCTGAGCTGGCATGAGTCCTGCTGGGCCAGGCCATCTGCTTGGAGCCTGAGAGGACACGGGACTGGCAGGGCAGTTCATGGGGGCCCATGGCCAGGCCCAACCACAGGGGGTGCTTCCCCAGGGTCAGCCAGGAGCCCTGAGGGAAGGAGGGCTGTAGGGCCTGCAAAAGAGCCCGGGGCTTGGGGTCAGTGGAGTCCCCAACAGCAGTACCATCTACCAGCTTGTGCTGGGCTGCAACATGCAGGGTCTCATTGAGTAATAAAAGTAATAATAGCTACATTTGAGCTCTGTCTGTCTGCCCAGCACTAAGCTTTTGCCTGCAGTAACTCACTGGGCCTCCATAACTCCCCTGTATAAGGAATTGCTTTCATTCTCTCCATTACACAAAGGAGGAAACTAAGGCACAGAGAGGCTTGTCAACCTGCCTGCTGTTAGTTGCCCCAATTCTTGTTCTCCCCTACAGAACCTTGATGTTTCTTTGGGTATACAACTGCTCAGAATAAAGACTATATTTCCCAGTCTCCCTTGCAGCTAGCAATGTGACTTGTGGTCACATGACCAAGTTCTGGCCAATAGAAAGTAGGCAGGTAGGGGCTGTGTGCACACTCTGCGTCTAGGTCTTATTTTCTCCTTGCCCCACAGAAAGAGTCAGGGCCATGTGGACAAGGTTTGCCCCTGGAAGCCAGAGCAACAAGATGGGTGTCCTGATGCCAAGAAGTCATACCCTCTCTTGGTTAAGCTGCTGTTGTTGGGGGTATGGGTTCCAGCAGGTTGGCCATGCGCTGGGCTGGGCCACCACCCCATCCCATGCTGTCTCCAGGGCTTCTATGGGACCTGTGGGGTGGGGGCCACACCCTCGACCCTGCTGCCAGCAGTCTTACAACCGCCTTCTTCCTGCAGCAGGCCTGCTGCTTTACCCTGCTGACCCCGAGCGTCCTGGGCACAGCAGGCCCTTGGGGACTCTGCTTCTGAGTTTAATTGCACTGATGGCCCAAGCGGCTTCCTGCTCTTGGCTTCATTTTCCATGTCTTGATCACGTAGGCCCTGTTTACACAATGGCCTATTCTGGGCCTGGGGCCCAGCCACCAGATGTGTCAGGGAAAGGGTAGGCCCCTGATGTGAACCACAGCCCGGACTGGGGGTGAGGGGCAGAGGGAAACTGAGACCAGGAGGCGGGGGAGGGCTTTACCACATGGGGAGATTGAGCCACAGAGGGGCCAAACCCTCCCCTCAAGTGGCAGTTCTGGCCCAATCACAATGGCCTTGATTTTTTGACAGCTTAAGATCTCAATCCACCAAAAGTCCTAGGAATGCGTCTTGTGGCTCCCAGGAAGGAGATAGCCAGGCCCCTTCCTCCCAAACCAGGCCCAAGCCCAGAACATGAGCCCATTCGTTCAATATGGACCAAAGAGTCAGTCCCCAAAGATTCCACACTGCATGATTCCATGATTCCACTGATGTAATGTTCTTCATGTGACAAAACGAGAGAAAGAGAGACCAGACTCACGGCTGAAAGGGCCGAGGAGGGTGTGCGGCGAGTCGGGAGTGGATGCGGCTGCAAAATGGCAACATGAGGGGTCCTTGTGGGGATGGAGTCATCTGTGACTTGACTGTGTCAAGGTCAGTATCCTGGTTGTGATACTGTCCTGTCATTTTGCAAAATGTCACTGCTGGGGGAAACTGGGTAATGGACACATGGAATCGCTCTGTATTATTTCTTATAGCTGCTTGTGAGTTACAGTGATCTTAAATGAAAAGTTTAACTAAAAACTAATGACAAAGGCCCAGGCTTTGGCACAATCTCTCGCACCCCCACTTTCCTGTTTAGCTCACCATGGCTCCCACCAGCTGAGACCAGGGTCTGCTGGGGACACGGCAGCTGGAAGCAGGAGCTCAAGCTGGGGACCCAGGTCTAAGTGACCACTCCACCGTGGCTCTGGATAACTGATTTCCTGGGGAGCCCCCACTGGCTGAGAGCTGGAGTCTTTTTTCCCCTGGGGTGGGGTTGGGAGTATGGTAAGGCTCTACTCCTTCCTGGGCCTCAGTTTCCCCATCGGGGGACCCCAAAGGCTCCTCTTGGGTTTAAGTTTCACAGGGTTCCTGCAGGTTTCTAAATTTCACAGAGATCACTCAGGTAGAGTTGTCGTGCACTCTTTCCTGAGCTTGATAGCCAGGAATACACCAGCTGGGGCTTCTGAATTTCCAGCACCGTCTCACTGTGGGAAGAAACTTTGCACTAAAGCGCAGTAAACACAGCTGCAATCCTCAGCTGGGAGTTTTCTTACACTTATGGTTGAGCAAAATCAAGACACAACCCCTGCAGTCAAATCTCTTGACCCATTTTTTTAAAACCATTCCATGATGAAATGCAATATCACAGTTTAATTAGAATACTATGAAAAATAACTCATGCATGGAGCCCTTGACTCTTTACTAGGTGCTGTAGTAAGTGCTTCACTCGTACTTGCTCATTTAATCTTCACTGGAACCCTGTGATGTAGGAACTATTATTATTACCTTTTTACATATGAGGAGACAAGCTCAGAGAGGTTAGGTGACTCACCCAAGGTTACACAGCAAGTAAGAGGCAGAGCCAAGGTAAGAACCTAGGCACTCTGCTACTGCCATCAGCATTCTTAGCCACTTACCATGCTCTGCTGCCTGTCTCGAGAGGAGAAGGTGAAGGTCAGTGCTGGGGTATAGAGAGCCAGGAGCTGTGCAGGTGGCAGGGGCACTAGTGCTCTCAGAAAAGGCAAGAATGGTCCCTGATGAGGACCATAAGCAGATGGGCCTGACAGATGGTGAAGTGATCTGGTGGGACCCAGGGGTTACCACCCTTCACAGCCAGCCAGAGGGGATAGGGGAGCCCTTCTGGGCACAGACAGGCATGTGTCATCCTGGATGAACCCCTAATCACAGAGAAATACAACCCAGCAGGCTTCATCCCTGTAAATCTGTCCACAGCTGGCTCTTCCTGCCTCTCCTTCCCTGCAATCTCCTCCCTTTTCCTATGGAAGCCTCACCCTTCCACCTGGGCTTTAGAGCCCATCCCGGAATTCCCACCTTCTTCCTCCATTGTTTAGATCTCTCTTAATCCATCCCTTTCCAATACAGGGAACTCGGATAGCCTTCTCTGGCATAATAGAGAAAGAGTGCACGACAACTCTACCTGAGTGATCTCTGTGAAATTTAGAAACCTGCAGGAACCCTAACAGGAACTGGCAGGTCTTTGTAGAGACGATGTCCTCATTTCCCACCTTTGTCTTGAATGGCCGGAGACATAATTTGTGGTGGAAAGAGCTGGATGAGAGAGAATCCTCTCGTGATGGCTTCTGTCTCCCATCACAAACGGCTTTTCAGCCCTTGCTCTTAGCTTAATTAACATTGTCTACTCCACTTTCAGGCCTCAGCTCAGCCTTCCCAGACCCCCACAGACTCTGCTGCCCCAAAGCCCTTCTCCCATGCCGCACTTGGCCTGGTCTGCAATCAGCGCATCTCTTCCCACATGTCTGCCCCACTTGAGGGTCAGGGCTCTGTCCTGCCCTCTGCATGTCCTGCATGGTGGCTGGCACAGGGAAAGCCCTTTGTAAACTCTGGTGCAATGGATGAAGAGGCAAACCATTCCCTAATCCAGCCCAAGAAGTAGCACCTTTGGGTACTGAGAGACCAGCACAGACCTCACTCATGGCAGCTGGGAACTGCTGGCTGCCTCCTGGCCAAGAGAGTGTCCACAATGGGAATGAGACTTGGGACCCTCGAAAGGGGAGGCCTTGTCATTTCATTCAGTGAACGACTTTTCTGCGTGCACACGTGGAAAGCCTCCACAGCATGCTTTTGGAGCTGCTTGGCATTGCTTTCCTTCAGTGCATCATGCTGAACCCCAGGCCCACGGAATATCCTAAACGCAAATAAGAATGTACCGTAGGCTGGGCGCAGTGGTGCATGCCTATAATCCCAGCACTTTGGGAGGCCAAGGTGGGCAGATTACCTGAGCCCAGGAATTCAAAACCAGCCTGGGCAACATGGTAAAACCCTGTCTCTACAAAAAATACAAAAATTAGCCTGGTGTAGTGGTGCACACCTGGAGTCCCAGCTACTGGGGAGGCTGAGGTGGGAGGATTGGGCCCAAAAGGTGGAGGCTGCAGTGAGCTGAGATCACGCCACTGCACTCCAGCCTGGGCAAGACAGTGAGAGTCTGCCTCAAAAAAAAAAAAAAGACAAACAACAACAACAACATCAAAACGGCAACAAAAAAAACAATGTCAATGTCCTGTGGAAGTTGGCCTGAATTTGGAACATGCTGAAGGCTGGAAACAGCTGTGCTTGGCGTGGCCCTGGTGTGCTTCCTCTCCCACACATCCCCTCCCAAGCCTGTAGCACCCTGGTCACTGCTGTCAGCCCCCAGAGGGCTCACGGCATTGGGTCCCTGTCAAGCAGAGGTAGGTCCCATTTCAGACTCACAGATCAGTACCTGTCCCCCTCTGTGAAGAACCCTGTGGTACTTCCCACGGGGGCTGCAAGGCAAAGTCCTAACTTCTTGGTATGGCCTGCGACACCGCCATCCCTGCCCTCCCTTAACACTCCCCACTCCCCTTGACCCCAGGGCCCTTGCACAGCATGTCCCCTCAGCCTTCAGACCCCTTCCTTGGCTGCCAGTGGAGTTTCTCCCTCCCTATCAACTCTCGGCTCAGCTGCCCTTCCTCCAGGAAACCTTCCCTGGTCCCATGTGTGTCATCCCTGGACCCCTTTCCTCATGTGCTTGTCACCTGCACTACAGACTGGCCCCAACACCTCCGTTTCCACCATCCCCTTCCATGCCCTTTCTCTTATCTGCCAGCAACCCTGTTCCCTCTCTTCAAGGCCCAGGTTAAGCGTTTCCTCCTGTGGCCAGGTGCCCAGACACCCTTGCTGACATCCGCGCTTCTCTCCCCAGGCTCCTGTATCTTTGCCAACACCTCCTTCAGTGGGCCTCTCTCAGAGCTGTGATAGCAACAGCTCTTACTTGCTAGGGTCCACACTGTGCTAGGTGGCTGTGCAGTCATCTGGAGGGATCTGAGGAAGGGCAAGACTGAGTGTGGCTTCCAAGGTCACACTGAGGAGATGAAGCAGGGTCCAGACTCAGGTCCTTTTGGAAGGCTGTGCTCTTCCCACTGAGCCCACCGCCCCTTTCCCCTCTGTGCCACCGCAGCTGATGGGCCTGGCCGGCAGGGACAACAGGGCAGCCCATGGGGTGTCGCAGCCTCCAGCTCTAGCCTGGTCGGAGTGGGAGCCCTGAGAAAGTTTGCTGGTGTGGTGAGCTGCCTGCAGGGTGGCAGAGGGGAGATAGGCCCTGCCTGACTCAGCAGAAAGCCTCTCCGGCTTGATAGACCCAAGCAAGCCCTGCCTACCAGGAGGCCTGAGTCCCCACAATGACCTTACCCTGCCTTGGGCCAGCCCTAGCTGGCACCCAGCCTCGGTGACTGAAATTCCTGAACCAGACCAGGGCCATTTGGAAAGAAGATGTTGCACATTCTCCTCTCCTGGAAGCTGCAGTGCCATTTTGGACAGAAAGAGGATAATCAAGGATCAGCCTACATTTCTGAGTTGCC
The DNA here is from genome assembly GCF_002776525.5 of Piliocolobus tephrosceles. Taxonomy (NCBI): domain Eukaryota; kingdom Metazoa; phylum Chordata; class Mammalia; order Primates; family Cercopithecidae; genus Piliocolobus; species Piliocolobus tephrosceles. The sequence continues at coordinate 43,622,963 of NC_045435.1, forward strand.
ACTTACTCAAGGGTGTGCAAATTAATGAGCATTCTTTCCTCCAAATTACTTTTTACTATGAAGGTTTGAACTTCTGGACATCCTGGCATTTGTTTGTTTGTTTGTTTTTGAGATGGAGTCTCCCTCTTGTCGCCCAGGCTGGAGTGCAGTGGTGCGATCTCGGCTCACTGCAACCTCTGTCTCCCAGGTTCAAGTGATTCTCCTGCCTCAGCCTCCTGAGTAGCTGGGATTACAGGCACACGCCACCATGCCCCCACTAATTTTTGTATTTTTAGTAGAGATGGGGTTTCACCATGTTGGCCAGGCTGGTCTCAAGCTCCTGACCTCAGGTGATCCACCCACCTCGGCCTCCCAAAGTGCTGGGATTACAGGCATGAGCCACCGCACCCAGTCCTAGCATCTGCTTTTAAGAGCAGTGAGCTAGGAATGGCTCTGCAGGTCACAGCTCTGGCAAATGGGGAAAGCTGTTTGCATAGCCCAGCGCCACCACTGTCTGCTCCCCCAGGATTCCTTCTGTAGGGCTCCAGAGTCTTCACAACCAGAAGTGACGCAAAAAGTCAACCTCTCTTTGTCCTTTGGAGTGGAGGGCCCTGGAATGTGGTTCTGAACACAGAAGTGCTCCTGGGTGACCACCAAGGGAAAGGAAAAAGCAGCCACCACATTCTCCACCTTCTCACAGGCTCAGGGATTTGAGGAATAATAAGAGAAACAAGAAAGAATTCCTGGGTCTTGCAGGATCACTTTCATAACTGCTGATCACAGAATAGCAAAATCATGCAATCTCGCGTCTTAAAATCAAATGGTGACAACTGTGGAAATTGGAGCATGGACTAGATCGAGGACAACAAGGGGGAATGACTGTTAACTTTTCCTAAATGTAAAAATGGCATGGGGTCCTGTGTGAAAGCCTCTGTTTTGAGTCCTTCCTCTTGGGCAACCCAGGCTGAAGTATTCAGGCGCATTCAGGATCATGGTGTCTGCAGTTTACTTTCATATGGTTCAGCCAAAACAAGGTATCCACTTCATGACATTGGATTTGCAACGACTTCTTGGACATGACACCAAAAGCACAGGCAACAAAAGAAAAACAGATAAACTGGACTACGTCAGGCATAATGTCCCCTTATGCCTCAGAGGACATTATTCGCAGAGGGAAAAGGCAGCCCACAGAATAGGAGAAAATAATTGCAAATTATATTTGTATATGGGATTAATAACCAGATAAGGGGTTAATATCCAGAACATATACAGAACTCCTGCAACTTAACAACAAATAACAAACAACACAATTAGGAAATAAGCAAAGCAAACAATGGGCCAGACAATCCTAAGCAAAACAAACAAAGCTGGAGGAATCATGCTACCCAACTTCAAACTATATTCCAAGACTACAGTAACCAAAACAGCATGGCTCTGGTACAAAAACAGACACATAACCAATGGAACAGAATGGAGATCTCAGAAATAAGACTGCATATCTACAACCATCTGATGGTTAACAAACCTGACAAAAACAAGCAATGGGAGAAGGACTCTCTATTTAATAAGTGGTGCTGGGAAAACTGGCTAGCCATATGCAGAAAATTGAAACTGGACCCCTTCCTTTCACCATATACAAAAATTAACTCAAGATGGATTAAAGACTTAAATGTAAAACCCAAAACTATAAAATCCCTGGAAGAAAATCTAGGCAATACCATTCAGGACATAGGCACGGGCAAAGATTTAATGATGAAAATGTCAAAATCAATTGCAACAAAAACAAAAATTGACAAATGGTATCTAATGAAACTAAAGAGCTTGTGCACAGCAAAGAAACTATCACCAGAGTGAACAGACAACCTACAGAATGGGAGAAAATTTTTGCAATCTATCCACCTGACAAAGGTCTAATATCCAGAATCTACAAGAAATTTAAACAAATTTGCAAGAAAAAAACAACCCCACCAATAGTGGGCAAAGGATATGAATAGACACTTTTTAAAAGAAGAAATTTATGTGGCCAAAAACATATGAAAAAAAGCTCAACATCACCAATCATCAGAGAAATGCAAATCAAAACCACAACGAGATACCATCTCATGACAGTCAGAATGGCGATTATTAAAAAGTCAAGAAACAACAGATGCTGGTGAGGCTGTGGAGAAATAGGAACACTTTTACATTGTTGGTGGGAATGTAAATTAGTTCAACCACTGTGGAAGACAACAGAAACACCATTTGACCCAGCAATCCCTTTGGGTATTACTGGGTATACACCCAAAGGAATATAAATCATTCTATTATAAAGATACATGCACACATATGTCTATTGTAGCACTATTCACAATACCAAGACATGGAATCAACCTAAATGCTATTCAATGATAGACTGGATAAAGAAAATGTGGTACATATACATCATGGAATACTATGCAGCCATAAAAAGGAACAAGATCATGTCCTTTGCGGGGACATGGATGGAGCTGGAAGCCATTATCCTGAGCAAACTAATGCAGGAACTGAAAACCAAACACCACATCTTCTCATTTATAAGTGGGAGCTGAACAATGAGAACATATGGACACAGGGAGGAGAACAATACACACCAGGGCCTGTCAGGGGGAGGGGCACAGGGGGAGGGAGAGCATCAGGATAAATAGCTAATGCATGTGGGGCTTAATACCTAGGTGATGGGTTGCTGGGTGCAGTAAACCACCATGGCACGTGTTTACCTGTGTAACAAACCTGCACATCCTGCATGTGTATCCTGGAACTTTAAATTAAATTAAATTAAAAAAAAAAAAGAAAAAGAAAAACAATAGACAAGAAATAGGAAAAAGAAAAGAAATGGGCAAAGGATCTGAACAAACATTTCTCTAAAGAAGACATACAAGGTCCCAGCGCAGTGGCTCACGCCTATAATCCCAGCACTTTGGGAGGCTGAGGCGGGCGGATCACCTGAGGTCAGGAGTTCAAGACCAGCCTGACCAACATGGAGAAACCCCATCTCTACTAAAAATACAAAATTAGCCTAGCGTGGTGGCACACGCCTGTAATCCCAGCTACTCAGGAGGCGGAGGCAGGAGAATTGCTCAAACCTGGGAGGTGGAGGTTGCAGTGAGCCAAGATCGCACCACTGCACTCCAGCCTGGGCGATGAGAGAGAAACTCCGTCTCAAAAAAAAAAAAAAAAAAAAAGAATAAGACATATATAAAAGGCCAAAAAGCACATGAAAAGACACTCAGCATCACTAACCATTAGGGAAATAGAAATCAAAGCCACACTGAGATGCCACTCCATACCCATTAGGATGGCTACTATCAAAAAACACAACCTAACAAGTGTGGGCAAGGATGTAGGGAACCGTTGAGCACTATTGGTGAGAATGTGAAATGGCACAGCCACCGTGGAAAACGGCAGCGTGGTTCCTCCAAAATTACCAGCGGAATATGACCCAGCAATCCCACTTCTGGGATTCCCACATACATACCCAAAAGAATGGAAGTAGTGCCTGGAGTCGATATCTGCACCGCCACGGGCACAGCAGTGTTATTCACCTCTCAGCTGAGAGGTGTCTTTGGGAGAGCTTTGCTTAGGCTGTGTTCCCGCGGGAGCCCAACTAAGCCCACATCTTCTTTCTTTCCTCCACTGCCAAGGCCCTACAACGTGCATGTCCCATTTCCCACAAAGGTACTTGAGAAAGAAGCTCAGATGGGCCTGCTGGACACAGAGAACTCCTCAGTGTGTCCTGTATCTTGCTGGCAGCTGGGGCTTCCCTGACAGTCTCTGCAGTCCCTGGTTTTCTGCTGCCATTAAAGCATCCAACTTCTAGGACCTGCCTCTCGTGAGCTCAGAGCCATCTCTCCCAGCCTTGGTGGCTGGCAGGAGTGGGGCTGGGAGCAGGTCCAGAGCTGGAACATCTACAGAGGGTGGTGCGGGGCGCAAAAGCAACATAGAGCAATTCACACGCTCCCTCGCCACCACCCCACATGGAGCCATATGCCCAAGAGACTTCCTAGTCCTGTTGTTTTTTTAGGGCATTGGGAAATTTTTAGCTGCAAATACTGGTAATAAGACTGTCTCAAATAGACAAGTATGCTGTGGGGAATGTAAGTGATGAACGACAGAGAGCCACAAAATAAAATCTGCTAGCCAAACCGAGTTTGCTGGAAGGTTCTTAGCTCGTTCTTGGAGGGAACTCCCATGAGAGGCTGTGTCCTGGAGACAGGGTGGGAGGCTGAGGCCCATCTTTAGCTGTGGTTACGTTTAAGTCGAAGGCCTCAGCACGGCTGAGCTTTCCGAGACCCGGCAGGAGCCTTCTGAGGGCCTCTGGGCAGCATGGGTGCAAGACAGGCAGGCAACAGGGGGATCTGGAGCCGACTCCCCGACATTGGGCACATCCAAAACACCAGGAAGGGGAGACAAGAAAGGAAGCTGAGTGGCCACTCCTTACGGCACCTGGGTGCTCAGAACTCAGCATATGGCCTGTCTGAGGGAATATAAACTGGCAGATGCACAGGGAGGGCCTCCAGGGTATTTATAAAGAACAGAGACTGGGCTCTAGAAGACAAGTGGCCTCAAGAGACAAGCAGCTGAGTTTCCTAGCGCAAGGTGTGCTCAGAATCATGGCCTCTTTGCCTCCTGCCTCCACCCCTTCCACAGCCTGGGAGAGGAAGCAGCGCATTCCGCGTGAGTATGTGGATGGCTGAGGGCACGGGCAGATGCTGAGCAACCTCCTCCCACAGCGTCCTTGGCCATAGAACTCTTTAGAATCACACTCAAGGCTTCTCAGAGTAGGAAGGGATTCATCACATTCGGATAAAGCCTTTTTGTGGGGGAATGATTCTGTATTCTGATGTTCTGATCAGGGTCCCTAAATGCATTGACAAACATCGTAAATGTCTGTGTAGCAACTTCTTTGTTCCTTGGGTTTGAGTGCCAAGGGCACTTGGCCTGGAGTGTGTTCTTGGGCAAGTGACTTGCCCTCTCTGGGCCCACACTTCTACAACTACAAATACTGGTAACAAGACTGACTTCCTGGGGTCATGGTGAGACCAGAAGTGCTCTAGTGTCTGTCACGGAAGAATGATGCCATCATTGTGCATTGGGTAGTGCTGAGACAATAAAAAGTCTTCTCATGCCTTTTTTCCTGAAGGCTTCACACATGCAGGGAGAATGTGGCTCTCTAAGGTGGCAGCTGCGGGGCAAGGCAAGTGAAGAGAGCCTGCTAGCAGTGCTGGGTGGGTTGTGAGAATGCTTGTCACAGCAAACACCAAACATTCTGCTTTTGACATTCCGGCAACAGAGCCAACCTGCTTCCCTTCAGAGAGAATTCCAGATCTTCCCTGGGACCTGTGCACCCTCCAGTCCCAGGCCCCTGCACCCTCGATTGCCGGCCAGTGGCCCATCCCCCGTAGTCCTGCTCACTCAGCTTGTTAGGCAAACATTTCTTTGCGGTTTGAGGCTTTTATAGCTGCAGGGTTCCATGGGAAATGTCTTAGCTAAAGATGTGCCTCAAGACACCCTGATGTTAGATGCCTTTCCCAACACATTTTCCCCTTGGCATTGCTATTTTTAAAGCTCAGCAGAACGTTCAGAGGGAGATGCAGAGCTGCAGCAGGAGAGGGAGGGAAAGGCGTGCTCTTGATTTTTTCGACTGCAGTCCAGCTTCGGGGCTGACCGGCCACCTCCCTTCCTCATGTCTTCTCAGCAGGGACATTTATTAGTGTTTCTAAATAACTGATGACCTGGCCGGCCAGAAGCCTGAGGCAGGAGGGCTCAGACAGGGGGCTGTGGGTGGGGCAGGAACAGAGGAGGGGAGCCCCACCAGGCGCTTCTGTCCTGAGTAAGGCTGAGGAATTTCTCATTATTGCAAAAAGGAGAGAAAAGGTCTGAAATTGGATGCTTTTAAACAGAGAGGGTTTGGAATCTCTTTTTAGTACCTCTTTTTTTCTTCCTCTTTGCCCATGTATTTTCAGGTGTTCAGATAAACAACTTGGATTTGCACCTGGGTGCCTTGTCTCAAAGGGAGGCCCCTCCCTCCCTGATCCATCTTTCTCAAACCTACTGTTGTCCTGGCACTGCTACAAAGATCACCGGTTTTACCAGAGACCACACCTTCAAGCTAGAGCCATTGTGAGGGATGCAGGCAGGTGCAGGAGCCCCTGCCCCACACTCAGTTTCCCTGACAAAGTGGGTCCCATACACAGAGCAATGGCCATGGGATGCGTGGACCAGCAATCAATTGTAAAACAGGAAACAGAGCTCAATTATCATAATTACTAGCTTGAGGGAGGCACCAAAGCATGGACTTATGAATAAAATGGGCTAAAATCCCACCTCTGCCCCTGACTAGTTGTGCAATCTTGAACAGGTTATTTCACCTCTCCAAGCCTCAGTTTCTTCATCTGTGAAATGGGGTTAATGTCTATCTCATTCGTGTCAGGATTAAATCAAACAGTGTATATTTGGCTTTGGTCTCTCTAGGTTCTAAAGTTGTGCTCTTTCACTGTATGAATCTGCTTTTTGGAATTAAAGATTTTTCCTTTACTCAGATATTCTTTCAGAAAGACCAGGGGCCACACACTGGCCCCTGATGGGCCCAACCTGGCCCCAAGATGTGGGTTTGGGAGGCACTGTGGGCTTTAGAAACCAAATTATATTAGAATTTTAAATTAATGTGGATGGGTTAAACAGATCAGATGCCCTCTGGCTCCGCACCGGCCTCATGGCTCGCTAGAGTCTCTCACCAGTCTGATTTTTAAGCAGTTGGCCCTAAGAAGCCTGGGAGTTTCAACCCTTGATCTAGAAAGTCTCTTTCCTACACACCACGGGCTATTCCTCCTGAGTTGCCCACTCTCTAAGTGACTCAGAGGGCCAGGAGGCCACATTTCATAATGAAGCTAGAGTCCAACAGCCCACCGAAGTTTGGGAACATCCCCAGAATGCCAGAGCACTGCACTCCACTTCCCAGGGCCCTTTAGGGAGCCAGTGATTCAATGATTTCAAACTCCTAAAGCAAGAGGGCAACTAAGGCAGAAGAGTGGCAGACTTACTTGCTTATTCATGAAGATAATTCTGGTGTCTTCTGGATGCTTCCTACCCACTAGCTGCAAACCCACAGGAACCCTCTCCCATACCTAGACAGAGCACAGCTAGAGACCACACCTACCCAAGTTCCCAGGCTAGCCTCACCACTGGCTGACCCCAGGCAAGTCCTCCCACGTTATGGGGCTCAGTTTGCTCATCTGCAATATGGGTCTGTCCTTCCTTTGCTACCACTATTCTGAATTACTCCCAGGGATCCCCTTCCTCTACTCTCAGTGGGTGGGGATGATACTATCCCCCTTTCCTGGACAAATAATCTAGGCCTGGACAATCAGTCAGTAAGAATCAGCCCTGAGACTTTTGCTGGAAAGAGGTGCTGTTTTTCCACTGGGGTTGCTCAGGGAAACCTGCTGGTGGCCCTCTTGGCCTTCACTGGGGGAAAGCCTGTCTGGGAATGAAGCCAAACCAGGGGAGATGAGAGCTGGGGAGAGACCGATGGAGAATAAGACTTTCGACGCCCTGGATTCAGCCATGTCTGAAGCCTTCAATTCCACTCACCACAAAATCCCTGCTTTTGCTTAAATCACTTTGACTTGGGTTTCTGTCCCTTGCAACCAAGAGACTTGACTGGTACACACTCAACTTCCACTGTCGGCTCCTTTCATGTTTAGAACACAGCTCAGGCATCATAGCCAACCCACCCTTTTCACCCAAACCTGAAGCCAACCATGTCTCATGCACCACTGTGTGCTCGTCACTTTGCACGAGGCCTCGGTGAAAGGGCAGTAGAGAATGCCAAGGCTGGAGCCAAAACTCTGATTCCCTGTGGGGGCAGCCACCCAAGCTACCCCTGGGGTTTCGCAAAGCCTCTCACCTCAGTCTTATTCCGAGAGAGCACGCTGGAGTCGATGGGCCCGAGGGACAAGTTTGGCAGCACAAGGTTGAGCACTTTCGCAGCAAGGACCTAGCCGGGGAGGGAAAACAAGTGCTGTGAGTACAAGTGGCATCCACGCCCGGCTCTTCCGCAGTGACAGTTTACAGTACATTAAGGAGAGTGACGCCCAAACTGAACATCAGCCAGGTTCATCTCCCAAGCCTGCATCCTCAAGCCTGCATGCCCAAGGACTCTCCCTTCTGACTCAGCCTCTATTCAGCCTGGCTCTGCTCCACCTGGGGGAGCTGGCCAGGCAGCCACCATGCCCAAGGCGGGAAGTCGTGTCTGAATTTTGCCCACTCTATACCTCCCCAGGATCGCTCATGGGTTGTAATTTTGCATCACTGGCAACAGCTGTCCGGGCTGAGCTCTGGCACCCAGGCCATTTCTCTGGGGTACTGAAAATACACGGCAGGCACAGAATCACCCAGATCAGCTGAGCACGAAGCAGGACAGCACGCAAGGGCCCACAGGAACCACACAGAGGATCTGTGCCTCCATTTCTCTTGCAGGGAAGTAGAAATAGCACCATCCCGATGAGGAGGCTGTGTGGCAGAGGGAAGGAGAGCTGGGTTTGATGCCTAACTCTGCTGCCTCATGAACAGGGGCCGGGATCTCCACGTTGCTAAGCCTCCGTTTCCTCAGCTGCCAGTGGGACCTTGACCCTCCCCCAGAGGACCATGGGGAAGGTGAATAACGCCCTGTGTGCAGAAGCCCACAGAACACAGCAGGAGCTTAATACATGCTCATTGAACTTGAGCCTGATTCAGGCCCAAACCTTCCCACCCCCTCCCCCTTTTCTCCTTCTGGATCTCTTGTTTTCCCGGGAAAACAGAGAACCCAGATCTCACACTTCTGCCTTCAGAGAGGGACTGTTTTCACTTCTGCAATGTGCACAGACATTTGGGGATGAAAGATGCTATTTCAAAAGTGAGCCGTGAAATGCTGAAATTAGAATCAGATGGAAGGTGGCAAGCAGTGAATTCTCAGTGCACATCAAGGGCACAGGGCCCATAGCTCAGTACCCTTGGCAGAGGGCAAGGGCACTCATGGGCACTGAGGAAGCACCTTCTGGTGCATTGGGCACAGTTTCCCGATTTTTTTTTTTTTTTTTTTTTGAAACATAGTCTTGCTCTGTTGCCCAGGCTGGAGTGCAGTGGCACAATCTCGGCTCACTGCAACCTTCACCTCCTGGGTTCAAGTGATTCTCCTGCCTCAGCCACCTGAGTAGCTGGGATTAAAGGCACACGCCACCACTCCTAGCTAATTTTTGTATTTTTAGTAGAGACGGGGTTTCACCATGTTGGTCAGGCTGGTTTCAGACTCCCGACCTTGTGATCTGCCCGCCTCGGCCTCCCAAAAATGCTGGGATTATAGGAGTGAGCCACGGTGCCCGGCCAGTCTCCCGATCTTTACAAAAACCCTGGGAGGTGAGGCTTCATCTCCACTGAACAAGTAAGAAAATGGAGGCTCAGTACCACGAGGTCCATGGGAGGGGCCCTGGGCTGGGGGGCCACTTTATGTTCTTATGCCACATGGCCTGGATTACTCTGTCTCTGTCTGCCGCTGTCTGTGTCTCTCTCCACAAATGTGACCCAGAGCTCTAACCTTCCCGTGGGTCTCAACACCAGCGGCCGCCGATGTTCTTTTGGGGGACAAGATTGCTGTGCTTGCCCACCCTCCCTGTAGGCCAGGGCTAGACCTTCCGGTGTCCTTGGCCTGCACAAGTGCGGCGTGACCACCCACCACGATTGTTTCTCAACCATCCAGTATCAGGCAGACAGCAAAAAACGGCCTTTTCTCCTAAAGGGCTTTGCTCCATGTGCATGAACCTATTCAGAGTTCCATGTGGTCAACTCTCCTTTTCTCAAATGGTAGAAATCAGTAATTTCTTCTTAGTGCAAAGGTGGCAGCCCCCTGCCTCTGAGGAGGAAGCTCACTGCCCTCCAGCCTTGGCATCCAGGCAAACAGATATTCTGCAGCTGCTACTGTGCCAGGTGCTTTGCTGAGCCCTGGGGTCTGACTTTGACCGTCTAGTGTAGAAGCATGTGGCAGCCTGACTTCGAGCACTGTGCAGGGGCATGGTGTGTCTGCACAATCAGAAGCCTTGCAGCGTGGCTGTGATAGGTCGGGAACATTCAAGAGTCCAGCTGGTGTCATGGGCCAGCTCCAAGAACAAGCCTGGGAAAGGAAAACTTGGAATTCTGGGAACTCTGCACAAGGATTGGGGTATTTTCAAACACGGATCAAATGTCTGTGAACTCCAAGAATTGGGAGCTCATCTGCATTGGGATCTGTGCTTTCAAAGGTTAAAACAATCTAAAAATGAGAAAATGGAGTGGATCAGTGCATAAAGGCAGTGGGCTGTGGCTCTGTGGCCTTCACTAGACTCTGGCTGTGTAAGGACGAGTGTTCCAGGGCTTTAGCTCTCTCCTCCAGCAGTAGTGATCAAGGTCCACACTGTGAGGGAAGACTTCTGTGTTCCACAGTCATGAAGAACTCACTTGTAGATATTCTGCTGTTCTCAGTACCCCATCACTTCTCCCTGATGCTGACTGTGTGTCCATGAAACACCACAAACACCTCCTCCCAGTGCTGCCCTGAGAGATTCTGATTGTATCGGCTGAAGTGGGGCCCTGGCATCAGTGCCTTTGTAAAGTTCCTTAGTGATCCTGTATGCAGCCAGGGCACACATGGGGCTGCCAGCTGTGGGGGGATCCCCGCCACGCTCAGGAACTGCAGTAAGGCTCTGTGTGACAGGATGGTGTGCAAATGCCAGGTGTGCAGGCGCTGCTCCCAGGTCAGCCCACCTGCCTGCTGGGGCCCATACAGCCTTCTCAGGGACATGGCTGTTTTATGTAAGCCAGCTTCCTACCCATTCCCTGACCAGATGGCTCAGAGCCAAGAAAAGGCCCCGGGACCCAGCATCTCAGCAGTGCCTGCCACAGAGGTGAAAGCAAGAGACCACCCAGCATCCACGCCATTTCGTCCAAGCCCACCACCAGATTTCTCATTGTGCCACCATTGGTGTTTTGAGGACCCATCACCTGATTCTGCGGGGACCTGGGCCCAGAGGTGCCGGTCCATCTTCAGGATCGGTCATTTGTGAAGACAGACTTACCTTCATCCTTGAACATATGTTTCTGCTGCTGGCACCTCTTAACCCAAAAGTTTTATACCAAAAAGCAGCAAGGCCTCTACTTCCAGGCTCTGGAGAAGATGCTGACAGCTTAGGATCAGCGCCTCAAGGATCAGCACAGCTCGAGCCATCCTTGAAGTGGTTTCACAGGGGATGGGGAAGGGGGAACAGAGAGCCAGAGAGAGCCTGCCTCCAGGAGAGAATTAGAGCAAGCCCTATTCTGTCCTCTCACCCAGCAAGCCTGATTTTCTTCCTCCATGAACAGAGGAACTTTTGCAGTTAAAGGAAGCTTTTAAGAAAAGAGCTTCATAGGAAAAAAAAAAAAGGAGGATAGCCACTTCCTGAGAAGTATTTGCTTTAGAAAATGAACAATGCAAGGGGCTGCTCCCTGGAGGGAAGGAAGTGATTCCTGGCAGTGGAATGCCTCACCATCCCCTTCTAGGTACAAAAGGCCAAGGCCTGGGAGGCCTCCCGCTCCTATAGCTGTGAATGATCTATTGCTGAAAGCGCAAACAGGAGATGTGGGGAGAGCACATCCTGCTCAGGAGTGGAGGCAGAAGGTGACTTCCGCTGCATGCATCCAGCTGAGCGTTGGCTGCCCAAGGACTGATGGGGCAAGCAGCCACCTTGCTCCCCTAAAGGAGCTGCTGCCAGCAGGTTCAGGATGAGGGAACGTGCCTAAAAGGACAAGCTTGTAACAGTAAAACTCCCGTGGCTGATGGTGTAGATGAGGCACTGGTGTCCTAGTGATAATAACTGGTTGTTCTATCACGAATGTAGACAGAGGAACACGCCCTCCAGGAACGCCTGGTGCAGATTCTGCAGACTTTTCCCAGTGAATGCACACACAGGCGTGTCCTGGCGCTAAATCCCTAGGAATGTCACCCCAAGAACAGAAAGGTCTCAGTGCATAGATGGTTGCTGAAGCCCTGGGTGCAAATTACACCAGAGAGAGTGTACAAAGAGGCAGGAGGGGACCCGGCTGGATACACCATTCACAGGAAAGGTACAGAAAGAGAAACCCATGAAGGAGACTTCTAGAGTCCTGGGATTCCCTTAAAATGATCTGTGATTCCCTGTCTTCCCAGGAAGATGGAACCGTCTATACTGTTCTGTTCCTTCAATCCAGTTGGCGTATGGTAGCGGGCACAGCACACCCATCCCAACATCCCAGGGCCTCCCTGCTCAGTGTGGTCCTCACACCAGCAGCACCAGTAGCTCCAGGGTCACCTGGCTTCTGGGTCAGGGTCTGTAGCTTTGCAGGGCTCCTGGGCATTCATGTGCGTGGTGAAGTTTCAGGGGCTGGCAGTGTGTGTGTCCATGAAACACCACAAACACCTCCTCCCAGTGCCACCCTGAGAGACTCTGATTGTATTGGCCGAAGTGGGGACCTGGCATCAGTGCCTTTTTAAAGTTCCCTAGTGATCCTGTGTGCAGCCAGAGCAGAAGTGCTTCTGACAGGCACTGCCTAGGATGCGGGTGCACACGTCCATGCAGGGCAAGCTGCCCTTTCAAAGGAGCCACCATAAGAGATGTTTGCATGCCCTGATCTTCAGCTCTTTTTCTAAAATTGCATAGTGAGTTCCAAGCCACATTTCCAACAAGACTCAATTGTGTAGAGGCAAAACTTTTAATGATAACTTCATGGCTTAAAAAAAAATTAGGTGTTTAGCCTCTTCCCCACAAAAGCCCCAAGAAAGAGGAGAGCTGCTATGCAGGGGCAGGATGCTTTGAACAACTGCAAAAGAGATCCCCTTTCCCTGCTGCTCCTTTAATATTTGTTGATTTCACGAGCCTAATCTCTCTTGAAGGAGGAAAGGGTAGGATGGGAGTAGAAAGAGCTACGCAGAGGAAGTGGATTGATTATGCATGAAGGAAGGCAGAACGGTTGAGCAGGGGACACTGAGGTCACATGACGAGGAAGCAGTGGGGAAGGAAGAAGTCATGGCAGGTCCCACACCTGGATGGATCACATTGCCAAGGTTGATCAGATGACTGCTGCTCCCGCTCTCCCACAACCTCCACCCTGAACTGTGAGCACACCAGGGAAGCCTCAGAGGGGAGTTGCTCACCCAAAAAGGACTTGGAATCCACAACTGTAACGTTCTTGATGCCTTTTCCATCGAGTGTTTCAAAATCCCCGAATAATCCTACAAGAGCGTTGAGAGAGCCTTGGATCCAGCTCAGGAGAGAGGAGCCCCTGCATGGCTCCCCCACTGAGGTGAAACCCCCTGTACCTGCCCCATGACCCTGGCAGAGCCAGGTTTGTGCAACCACACAGCTCCCAATTATGCCAGCTCAACTCAGACCCCAGGGGTCGTCACCTGAGGATAATCTGGGACCAAAACCCATGACAAATGGCTACACAGTCACTGGACCCCAACCCCGGAAGAGACAGGTGATGAAATGGCGAAACCAGACTCGGAGACATGAGGCAGGCACATTTGGATTTGAACTTTGATCCCGAATCCTTGAGAAAGTCTATGATCTCAGTTTCTTCATCTATAAGACAGGGATAATTAAACTAACTCTGAAGGGATGCTGGGAGAGCCGCATGAGACCCAACTGCTCTGGAGCAGGTCCCTAACTCTCTTCCTGGCTTCTGGCCCTAAGGAGAGGCCCAATAAATAGGTGTTGGTTGACTGAAGGAGTGAGCAAATGTCATTCAAAGTAGAGACTTCAGGAAAAGCACGTGACATGCAGCTTTGCAACAAATGATGCAGTCGCCCAAAAACAGGGCAACTCTCCCACAGCTGAAGTCAACATCTTGATGAACAAGAGGCTTGAGGGGTGTTCCCGCTACACCATCGTGCCTGTCACTTTAAATACTAGAGACAGGCACAAATGCCTTTATTGATCCAGAAGGTTTTAATGGCTCCCTGTGATCATTTCTAAGTGAATTTCACTTCTGCCAGTGAAAGCCTTGCCATGAGGAAGGCAATTACAGATGCTGTTTCCTAAGTGGCTCCCGCAGGCTGACTTGTGCGCAGGAGGCTAGGACCCTCCTGCCTTCTGCAGGATGGCACTATGACAAAGGTCATGGGACAGCCATGTGGGGGACACAGCAGGGACCCACAGGGTTGCACCAGATTTTCTTGAGAGCGAGAGGACACCTTAAGGAAGTCCTAAAATAGAAAGTGCTGTGATCCTTTGCCAGTGACCCTCGCTGGGAAGGCCAGGATACTTGTTTTCTGATAGATCAGGGACTCACCAAAGATATGTGGCAGGAGGCTTGCTAGGAAGACAGCTGGTTCCTGGAATCACATGTGTCTAGAAAGCCCAACACCTAGCTATTAGCTATTAGAGAGCAGGTGCCCACAGGACAGAGGTGAACTAACCCTCATGGCGGCTCATTGCTGCTGCCCAAAGGGCCAGTGCATAGCTAAGTTCTGGGATCCTGGGTCCAAATTCACCTGAAGCTTGAAAGAGTGGCCATGTTCAACTCATTTCCCCTCCATCCCTGCAACCTCCCACTGCCCCAAGGGCCTTCTGGATTCTATGGCTAAAAACAGATGAGTGACATTCAGATGGGAGCAGGCTCTGTCAAGGGAAGCTGATCTCAGGTGTGTTTTGGGGTGAAAGGGAGTATCCTGGCATGCTCGCTGGCCTGAGCTCGTGCTCAAGCTGACCTTGAGCAAGGCATTTGGCCTCGTTTCCTTGTCTGTAAATTGGGAATAATTTCCCCTCCTTCCAGGGCAGTGCTGGAGAGGAACAGAGACAATGCATGTCAGGCACCGAGTACTGGGCTCTCAGTGGCAATCCCCTTCTCCCTACTGGGCGAAGTGCCCTTCTTGGCAGGGAGTGGAAGTATCTTGGAGCACTGGCTGACTCCTGCATCCCTGCCCCGGGAACCCAAGGGCAACCTTGGCAAACAGGGAGAGGTCATTTAGAACGATTACTCTCCGGTAGGCTGAGACCCCCATCCCTCAAGCTTAGCCCAGGGGGATTTTTCTCTCCCAAGGGGCTCCCAGAGAAAGGAGGGGGCCTGCAGCCTGTAGTTGCTCCTGAGTGCTGTCCCAGACACGTGAGGGTGGGAAATCCCGAGGAGCGCCTGGAGCTTGACACTCTTCCAGCTGGGGGGCCACAGTTCCACCTCTGTAGCCAGGCATGAACCGCGAGCCACGGTGAAAACCCCACGGAGCGACCTCACAAACAGCCAGATTTGTTCTGATGCGTGGAGTTTTTGTTTCTGAATTTCTGCCTCTGCCACTTTCTCTGCGAAACCACTTTCTCAGCAGAGACAATGTTTGGGGCCCCCCATCCGTCCTCATTGTCTCATCTCCAGGCTAAATATATCCCAGCTTGTTGAAAACCAGCATCCACATAAGAACCAGATGGTGGCGAGATTTAGGAGGGTGGGGGCGATCTGGCGTTCTCACATTGCAGGAGGTGGGGGCTGGCTGTCTTCCACAGGCCAGGCTGTACTCATAGACTGGGCGTCTCATGCTGCCCCTTACTAACTAGGGGAGTTGCTCTAGAAGGTGCCTGGTGCCGGGAAACAGTTGAATGGCTTGATGGATTGAGCACTGTCTGAGGAGTCAGGAGGCCGGGTCTTGACTCTGCTCTGCTGCTACTCACAGCCACACTCAGGGAAGCCCCTCACCCCCACCACCAAACAGATTTCCTATCCAGAACGCAGGAGGGAGGAGGTGGGCTCTAGGAATTGTTCCATCATTGAGGCTCATAAGAGTGAACAACAGGAAATGACCCCAGGGCACCCTCCCTAAACCAGGACCTATCCCTGCAGTGGGACCCGTGGTAGGTCCTGATGGGGAAGGAGCACCAAAAGGTTGCTAAGCAAAACCACAAAATAAAACCCCAAACCCACAAAAACAAACACACCAACCAAAAGAACAAAAGCAAACACAGAGTACCCCCGACATGATGGAGCAAGCTCCCATTTGTGTGAAGAAGAACAAATGGAGTGAGCGTTGACGGGAGATGCAGAGACTCTCGCTGGTACCATGGGTTGCTGCCCATGCCAACGGGGAGAGAGACTCTCCCTGCATCCTCTTTCATATCTTTTGAATTTTGAACCACAGAAATGTCTTATTCTTAAAACTTTTAAATTACATTAAAAAATAGATCCTGTGAGACTTTCAGGAAGGTTGTCAGACAAGACTAGAAAATGTGCCAAGAGTGATGACGTCTTCCAGGGGCAGGGGGGACGAATGCATCATGGACTTTGTCAGCCAAAATTACCAGAGATGCAGGAGCAGCAACAGATTTCGGGGAGTGGAGGCTGGGCCCTCAAGTCTGGGGCAAAGGGAAACCTAATTTGTCTTGGTTCATAAGAGACAGGCAGCTGGCTCCTGATGTCACAAGGTGATCCATTTGCACAAGGCTTTGAGAGGTCACAGTGGTGGCCTTGCCCAGAAGTGCCCCCTCCCCTGGTCAGCATGGAGCCCAGGGGGCTCTAGGAGGAAACCTCGTTCCTTCCACCTCCAGGACCACCTGCCAGGGTACCCCTGGTGCACTTTATCTGAAAAGTCCTGCAGTCCCTGGCTTTTCTGTAAGGGGAAAACACCGATTGCAGAAACATCCATTTTCTCCCCTGGGGAAATATCCTAGATGGGGAGTAGGCAGCCCTGGATTCAAACCCATCACAAGGGCTGCACAGTCCTGACCAGCCATTCATCCTTCCTAAGCCCAGGTTTTCCCATCCGGAAAGTGCTGCTATAACCTGCTCCTGGGCTGGAGGGGAGTTAAGTGAGACAATGCCTGGGAGAGGAGCACAGTGCATGGCTGGCATTGGCTGAATTTTGCAGACCTGCATACAGCAAATCTCATGGAACGCAGCAGGAACGCCCCTGATGCTGAGTCTGGGCCTGCTTATTCTACTTAAATAATTAGAACCATAGTCACGGGAGATGTTGAGTAGGTCATGCCTCCCCCCGCACATTTCAATGATGAAGTAGTGCACATCCAGGCATTGTGATGCTAAGGGACCTCGATCACTCTGTGACAGACCCCTGGTACTGTCCCACATTGCACTGAAATTCATTCATGATAGTCGATTTCAGTAAGTCCGTGATTTCCTTAAACTGGAGTAAAATTCAAATGAGATATCATCCATCTCTCTTGCAAACTAAATATATCATCGTTCTCTGGCTAAACTATCAGATAGTCCCTGATTTCTCTTTTGCCAAGCCCAGCCCCATTTCACATGGCTGAGATTTTCTGTATTTAATTGAGAGACTGTCTCCAGAGCCAGGAGCAAGTCTGTGGTCATGGGCTGAAGGAAACCCTTTCAGGATGTTGTTATAAGGTTTCGTTCCCTGTGCTGTGTTGAGGAGAGTGGGGTGGGGGAATAAGAGCTAATGTCATTATTTAAATGATCCCATAGTCCATAGGGTAAGCCTGTGGGTGATGGCTGCCCAGCACACCTGGCCCCCCATGACCTACTACCTCCCCTCTTTCTCTTTTGAGAGTCTCTGGAACTGGCTCAGGAGGCAGCAGCCCCTGCCCAGCACTGGGGATGAGACTGAGGATTCCCTGTGGATACACGGATTCTCCACCCTCACTGGGGCTATGCATCTACCTTAAGTCTGATGATCCCAAGGCCGGGTCTAAACCAATACCTTGTCAACAAGCCAGAGTCACAAGCAAGCAGCCCTGCCGAGGCCACTGGTTTCATCTCCTTTCTCAGGGAGAGAAGGTGCCTGCTCCACCTCTAGGTATCATTTGTTGGTTCATTTGCCTTGGCAAAAGCAGCCCAGAGTCCCAGCACCTAACGGGGTTTGTCATTCCTATGGGTCATTCCAACCAGAAAAACAAAATGACAGATCCCTAACAGTCAGAGGTCGAAAGTGCCTGGGGCGGAGGAGTAAAGCAGTGAATGCGACTCCGTACTGCAGTTAGGAGTACCTGCGGTTCCTCTCACTGCTCACTTTCTGCTGAAGTTGGCAAATAGTCAATGAAAAACAGCCCAGGCCTTGAGTGTGACTTGTTAACAAACGTGACTTTGTTGGACTAATAACAAGTCTAACCTCTTCTCCTTTTAAAGTTCATCAATAAAACATGCACCAACAGGAAGGCATTATCCTTTTGTCTTGGGGGAAAATGGCACCTGCCTTTAGAAACTACAGAACTCCAGTGGGATATTTGTCCAAACCCTTACGCAATAGTGTCTGAGGTCCAAGGATGGCCTTTGGCCCTTTTACACAGACTCAGGCTACAAGTGGAAGCCCCATGTCCCGGGAAACCTGCAGGAATTGTACAGACTGGAAAGTCCTTTTACCTTGAAAGTTGTTGCAGATTCAGGATTGGCAAGAACCAGAGGTGAAATGAGTACCATGCCGGCGAAGTGACCCGGCCTCTCTGCGGCCGTGAGGATGGCGATGGCACCTCCCTGTAATGCAGAACGGGCAGAGCTGCTGTGTTCGGCTTGCACCAGCGCACACGATTCTAATAAACATGACCAATGCCGTAATTCTAATAAACATGACCAACGCAGTCCTCTTAAGCTGCAGTCCTGGCCAAGAGCCCTGAGGAGGACTACCTTGGAAGAGGCACCATCAAATGTTGGATAAACTAGATCTGCAATTATTTTATTACACATGTTTTTTTCTCTGGGTTTTCCAAGAGCAAACATTTCAGAGAGTTATAAATAAGGTTCCTGCCTGTGGGCTGCAAGTTAAACAATAACACATTCCCACTTCATTTCGAGCCCAAAGCTGGCGGAACCCCAATTCATCCATCCCAACAGGCTTAATAGGGGGGTTTTTTTTTTTTTTTTTTTTTTTTGGTGGGGGGTAATGTGATCATAATAATAGATTGCTATACTATACTTTTTCCTGGTTTAGTAAAGGTCCTAGAAATTTAAATTCCAAGAAAAATGGGAGTGAATGTGGATGGTGCTGGAGAGAGGCCTCACCTGTTTGCTAAAGCACAAAGGTGCTTAAAAGCAAGGGTTGCAACTGCAAATGCTCACAGGGGCTGGGCAGGTAAGAGAAACTTAAGGACAGAGCCAGGCAGTGACCAAGGGGCGAGAGGCAACACCTACCCTGGTGAAATGTCCCCAGGGATATAAATTCAAGCAGTTCGATACCTCTTGGTCAGCCAACCAGCCTACTTTTTCTGTAGGTAGATTTGACCTGGAGGCTGCCAGTTCAAGGACCCCGATTTAAGATTACATTTGCTCCATTACATTTTAAGATGATATTTGCTCGATTTACATATTTAAAAGGTGGAAGGAGTTGGAATAAGCTTTCAGGAATTTTTTCCAAGGGGACCCTTTGTCCCTAGTTCTCATTCAATTCTGAAAAAAGCACACAAGGTTTGGGGACATTTTTTGTGCTTCTTATTGATGAAGGAGCTATTCCCTCCTCCAAGAAGTGGCTCTTAGTAGCCTCACTATGAAATGGCACCAAGTGGTCCAAAGAGCGTTGAGAAAAAGATCAGTTTTCCAAAAGGCCACATACTCAAGCTGCTCAGTAAGGACCGGCTGGCAGCCTCCCTTGTTTCCTAAGCACGGAATCGCCCAGGAACTCCAAGTGCAGTGCACAAAGGGAGACATCATGCCAGCAGGCAGAGAGCGGGGGGAGGGGCGGGGAGTCAGGGCCACCCCCTTCCCCCTGCAAGGCTGGAAGCCAGGGTGGATCTGATGTGGGTCTTCTGTGGTCTGCTTACCATGGAGTGGCCCAGAAGGAAGACAGGAAGCCCAGGGTAGTCTTTCTGCATGGAATCCACATGCTGCAACACATCTCTGACGAAAACGTGGAAGTCAGACACTACCATCCTCTCCCCTTCGCTCTGTCCGTGGCCAACTGGAAAGGAATGGGAGATGAGAGAGAGCTGCAGTTACCAGGTTGACTCCTGCCCAAGCCCAGAGGTCTCCTCACTGCAGTCCCCCGCCTGTCTCTCCTGAGCGCCTGAACGTGTCACCTCATTTAACCCCTTCCGGCCACTCTTGAATGTTGGAATTCTTCTCCCCACTTTTTATGGATTATGAAACTGAGGCACAGAGTGGTTGAGGAACGTGCTCAAGATCACACCACTAGGAAGCGACGAGCCAGGGTGTAAATACTACAAAGCCTCCCTTGAGGTTGGTTTCCAAGGAAGGGAAAAAGGATAGGTGCACAGACAGCCTCAGCATGCCTAGTTTTCTGCAAAGTGGCCAGGAGTAAGACGAAGACGGCTCAGAATTTTCCTGTTTTCCCTGTTCCTTGCCCCTGGCAGCTGTGCCTGAATATTGGCCTTTCACCAGGTAGAGTGGTACACTTAGCCCCTCATCTTACAGCTTTATGTGAAGATAACATGACAAACATAAAATAATATGCAGTCATCGGGTGTGCTTGCCAGAAAGCTCTCGACGAAGCTGCAGTGAAACTAGGTCACACTCTCTCCCTCTTGGGTTTAATCTGTCACCTATTTGTGCTGTTCACCCCCTTGTTCTTTCCTCAGGGCCCTCCACTTTCTCCCTCTTTGAAGGACATCAGTCGCTATAGAAACAACTCACTGGCTGTGGCTTCACATTCAGGCCGAAAGCAGCTGTGATGGTTTGAAAATTGCAAAAAAGAAAGCGCTTCTGGAGAACTGGGACCACACAGCCAGAGGGCCTGCCCAGACCTTCCCTGCTGAGAGCCTGAAGCACTCATTAAGCCTCTGCCACCTCTGGGGAGGCTGCTGCAGTAATAACGGCCACCACCTGGAACTGACAGGCTGCCCAGACCTCCAGCTTGGAGACCCTCCTGCTGTCAGGCCCCAAGCTCCCGTGTTTCCCACTGGCCCGTCCCCCGCACCCACCTTCCCAGCCACCATCCCACGGTCTCTTTGACCATCCCACTGGGCCCGGGGGTCCCACTACCCTCTCAGCAACATTCCCCTTTCCCTTGCCCTTCTGAGTATTTTTCTCTTTTAAAATTTATTTTTACTTTTTACTGTTCTATCATATCCATAACATAAATTTTGCTGTTTGAACCATTTTTAAATGTACAGTTCAGTGGCATCAAGGACATTATTGTGCAACTCTGTATTTTTTCACCTTCCCATGCTGAGACTCCACACCTATTGATATGGGTTGACTTGTGTCCCCCAAATCCATATGTTGAAGCTCTAACCCCCAAGATCTTGGAATGGGACCTTATTTGAAGACAGGGTCTTAAAAAACGTGATTAACTTAAACGAGGTCCTTAGGGTGGGCCCTAATCCAAATGACTGGTGTCCTGTAAGGAGAGGGGATTACAACCCAGATAGAGGGAAGATTATGTGAGGATTCAGGGAGACGGTGGCCATCTACAACGCAAGTAGAGCATGCAGGAGAAACCAACCCTGCCGATGCCCTGATCTTGGACTTCCAGCCTCTGGAACTGTGAGACAATAAATGTCTGTTGTCGAGGCCCCAGTCTGGGGTCCTTCGTTATGGCAAACGAAGCCCTGGCAAACTCATACTAGCTATTAAACCCCAACTCCCATTTCCTTCTTACTCTCTCTTCCCCCAGACCCCTGGCACCCTCTATTACACTTTCTGCTTCTATAAATTTAACTGCTCTAGGGACTTCATTTGAGTGGAATCAGGTCATATTTGTCCTTTTTGTATCTGGCTTATTTCACATAGCACGGTATCTTCAAGGTGCATCCATGTAGTCATGTATGTCAGAATTTCCTTCCTTTATAAAGCTGCATCATATTCCATTCTGTGGATGGACCATGTTGCGTTTATACATTTATCTGTTGACGGATATTTGGGCTGTTCCTACCTTTTGGTTATTGCAAATGATGCTGCTGTGAACATGGGTGTGCAAATCTCTCTTCAGGTCCCAGTTTTCAATTCTTTGGGGTATATACCCAGAAGTGGTGTTGCTAGGTCAGATGGTGATTCTGTGTTGAATTTTTGAGGCATGATCCCCCATATCCATGTGGAACATCTCTCTGCACACAGCCCCTGCTCCTCCGCTGAGCCAAGGCAACACCAGGGCTGCCCAGTGACAGGCTCCCTCTTCCCACAGGCTTGGTCTCCAAACAAGTTCATCTGGGCATCTCTTCTGTATGTTTCTATGCTCCCAAAACTTGCAATGCTACCTCATAACCCTGGGGACATAGTATCACTCATCTTTTTTGAAAACAAGGGGACAGTCCAAAACTGCCCTCTATGTTGGAAGCATCCCCCTTTCTGATTCCAACCACTCCCAGCCCAGCCTGCTCCCATGTCAGCTACATCCCTGTCCTCCCTCCTTCATCCACAGCCTGCAAGCCACCCTCTTCCCTCCCTCTTCCCCTCCCCCTTAAGGGGTGATTCACACTCATGGCCCTTTCCCCACCTACATTCTCTCTCCAGCCCTGGAGGCTCCATGCAACCCTCAGCTGAGTCCACCCCAGTGGGCCTTTACCCCATCCTCTTCCGAGCTCTTGGCTCACTCAGCACCACATGCTCCTGCTGACCTTGTCATGGGGTGTGCCTGGAAATGGACTTCCTTGGCTCTCCTCCTTCTCATCTGGCTGTGTTGTCTTTGTCTGTTTTCCTCCCTGGCTAATTTCTGTACTTATTCATTCATTCATTCATTTTTAATTTAAAAATTGCATCTCAAAAGACACTCGATTCACATGGTACAAAATCAAAGTGATATGAAAGGTGTACACTGACGGTCCCTTTCCCACCTCCTCCCATCCACCCAATTCCCCATCTTCCCCTAAACTCTTCTCTTAGTGTCTCTGCCTCTTTATAAGCAAATACAAATACAAATCCTGATTTTTACCCCAGTCTTAAACACAAAGAAACACATAACAGATCCTGCTCTGTGTGGGACTTTGTTCACTCAACACTATATCCTGATCTTCCAATGTTTGAAATAGGGCTCCTCCCCAGCTTCTTACTACAAAACTTTCAAATGAACAGAAACACTGAAAGAATATGTTGTTATCATTTTATTTGCTGTATATATACACATTTATAATATAAAAATGGCTGAATCTTGTAAAAGTAAGTTGCAGGCTGGGCAAGGTGGCTCATGTTTGTAGTCCCAGTGTTTTGGGAGGCCAGGGTGGAAAGATCGCTTGAGCCCAAGAGTTGGAGACCCACCTGGGCAATATAATGAGAGATCCTGTTGCTAAAAAAGAATTTAAAACATTAACTGGGCATTAGTGGCGTGGTGGTGCACACCTGTAATCCTATCTACTTGGGATCACTCGAGCCTGTGAGGTTGGGGCTGCAGTGAGCTGTGTTTGCACCACGGCACTCCAGCCTGGACAAAAGGGAGACCCTATCTCAAAAAAAAAAAAAAAAAGAAAAAAAAGATAGTGAAAGAAAGAGAAGAAAGAAAGAAAGAGAGAGAGAGAAAGAAAAGGAAGGAAGGAAGGAAGAAAGGAAGGAACGGAGGGAGGAAGGAAGGAAAAGAAAGCAAGAAAGAAAGGAGGGAGGGAGGGAGGGAGGGACGAAGGAATAAACAATGGACAAATCTGGGTAAAGAATCTACAGGGGTTCTTTATGCTATTCTTGCAAACTTTCTTTGAAGTTGAAGGTACTTCCGAATAAAAAAGTGTTATAAAAATAATCCATAAGTACTATAACATTTCACCCTAAACACTTCAACATGCTTAGTGACATTCTCTTCATAACTACAATACTATTTTCCTGCCTAAGTAAATTAGCAATAGCTCTCTAATATCATCTAATATACAATCTAAATTCAAATTTCCCAGTTGTCTGCAAGTATTTTACAGCTGGTGTTTTAGAACCAGGATGCAAAATTCATATGCTGTATTTGGTATTTGTTTGCTATGTTTCTTTAGTCTTAGAGAGGCCAGGCTAGTAAATGCCCCACATCCTGTATCTGATTGTTTCCCCTCATGGTGTCATTTGGCTTGTTCCTGTGTTCCCATTCATTATCAAGAACTTCCCCCCTTCCTCAACACAAATGTACCAGGCTCACCTTATACTTTCCTTGTCCCAGACTTGGAATTAACCATTTCTCCAGGGAGCCCCAGTTCCTTTCAGTGTTTAAAAATCAAGATTTAAAGTTGGGAGTGTCCAATGCAACCGAGGTGCCCTTGCTTTCATGCTCTTCATTAGGCAGAGCTGGAAAACTTAACTCTTTTTTTTTTTTTACGTGAGACTTAAGAAAACTTAATTCTTAAAAAATGTGAGTCCATATAGATATTTTCAACTATGAATCAATGTTTTGGCTAGGCGCAGTGGCTCATGCCTGTAATCCCAGCACTTTGGGAGGCCAATATGGGCAGATCTCTTGGGCCCAGGAGTTTGAGACCAGCCTGGACAACTTGGCAAAACCCCATCTCTACAAAAAATACAAAAAATTAGCCTAGCATGGTGGTGCACACCTGTAGTCCCAGATACTCAGGAAGTTGAGGTGAGAGAATCGTTTGAGCCCAGAAGGTCACAGCTGCAGTAAGCCATGATCATGCCACTGGGCTCCAGCCTGGGCAACAGAGCAAGGCTGTCAAAAACAAACAAACAAACAAAGAAGGAGAAATCAATGTTCTAAAGTTTTCTCTTACCTTCTATGATTTTGTATTTTATCTATTTTCTTTGGCACTGAAAATCTTGGTTCCTAATAGCATTAACATATTTATTTATAGCATAGTGTCAAAATTACAATACCAATATTGCCACCAATAATAAGCCTATGGCAAGAAGCTAGAATTGCTTTACATTCTTTTGTCTTTAGAATATAGTTCAATAATAATATGACCAGAGTATTCAGTTTGAAGTTCAAATTCTTACAAACAGGTTATAATTATTTTCTCTGTGTGCTTATGTTACTAATTTGATAATTAGATGCATTAATTTCAAATTAAATTTCTTTCCAATTATAGGTTTTTCCTTTTTGCTTTTCAATTTAATTTTCTTTTCCAAATATGAGAACATGTATCTGATACAACGGTCAGAAATATATTTAAAAATTCATCCAGTGAAGTCTCACTTCTACCCCATCTTCTCCATTTCCCCGCTCGTTCCCTGGGGTTAATCATTCTAATTATTTTCTGTTTTTTTCCTCTAATCATTTCTTTTTGCAAAAATAAGAAAACTACCTGTTTATCCATCCATCCATCCATCCATCCATCCATCCATTTATCCATCTAGTCTATCATCTATCTATTCTCTGTCTAATCTATTTATCCATCTACCCATCTATTCTTATTTTTCCTCCTTTCTTAGTTAAAAGATAGTACGCCACACATCCTACTCTAGAAACAGTCTTGTCTATTTCTGGATTTCTACCAGGTTTTTTTTTTTCACCCACGTTTAACATATTCTGGAGGTCACTCTGTGCCACAGACCCCAGACCTGCCTCCATGCTGCCTTACTGCTGCGTAGTACGCCTCTGTGGGGGTGAACCGTAGTTTCTTCAAGCACTCTCTCATTGGAAACATTTGGATTGTATCCAAGCTCTTATTTATTAAACACTTGGCTGCAGTGGATAAACTTGGACTATTTTATGTCATCTGCATGTTGGTGTATCTTCAGGGTATGTGCCTAGATGCAGGATTGCTTAGCTGAAATGTAAATGCATATGCAATTTTTGTAGGTATAACCAAATTCCCCTCCATGTGGGAGTGTCACATTTCACTCTATGAGTGAGATGCCGGAGAGGGTCTCTTTCCCTTGGCGTGACCAGCAGACTGTGCGTTTGACATTTAGGTTGTTGCTCATATGATAGGAGACAAAGTGGGGTTGAACATCTCAGATTTTAAGAGCCATTACTTCTTTTTTGGTAAACTGAGTATTCATGTCCTTGCTTATTTTTTTCTGTAGGGGTTTTGCATCTCTTCTTGACATTTAGGAGCTCTTTGTACATTAGTTGGTCATTTGTCTTTTGGCTTTCTTTACGTTGTATTTAGCCAAGCACAAGAATTCTTATTTTTGGTTTCTTTTGAGATTCTTATTTTTGAATAGTCAAATTATCAGTCTTTTCATTTTATGGCTTCTGAATTTTGATTCTTGGTGATGAAGGCCTTCCCCACTCCCCAGTTACAAAAGAATTCAGCCACATTTTCTGTGACTTACATTTCTTTTGCAGTATAATATACATGACCTAAAACATTAACCAGTTTACATGTACAGTTTAGTGGTATTAAATACATTCACATTCTTGTGCAGCCATCACCGCCATCCATCTCTAGATATAGTTTCATTGTTTTATATTCTAATCTTCGACCCAGTTGGATTTTGTCTTGGTGTCGGGTAAGAGACAGCCATCTATTACCAGACTTTTTTTCAATTCAGAAAATTCACCACACGTAAAATGAACCATTTTAAAGTGTACCAATTTAGTGGCATTTATTGTATCCACAATGTGGTTGCAACCACCATCTATAGGAAGTTCCAAAATGCAGACGGTTCGTAATTGTCTCAGCAGAATTTATGAGCAAGTCCTTCACTGCTTCACTGAATTGCAGTGTCATCCTTATCATGTGTTAAAGTTCCCTTTTCACTGGAGCCCAGTCTATTTCTGGATTTCCGCTCAGCTCCGCTAGTTTGCTCATTCCTAAGTCAGCCCCCATATTCTTGAGGCATTATAGGAGCCTGCCCTTGACACACGTTACGTGCAGGAGGCCTCAGGTCACTCTGCGAGCTCTCCCTGGTCCAAGCGTATCACTCCCATGCTTTGACTCTGATGGTAATGTAGGCATCTCCTGGATAAACGGTTTCTGACTCTGGCTTCTTTCCAGAGCTACAGATCCATCCTGCCAACCCATGGTCAGACTCTCCTGGCTGTTCCACAGTTCCTCAGACTGCTTGCAAATAATTGGGTCTCTTTCTGGGCTTCAATAGTGGTGAACAGCCTGGTAAGCCTTCCAAATTATTCAGGCTCAAAACAGGGCTGTCATCTTTGACTTTAATTCTCTTTCCACATCCAATTGGTCCCCAAGTCCTTCTAGATTTCTACATCCTGTCTCCTTCTTTGCATGTCATATCCTGGTAGGGGTGGAGACCCTTGTTTTCTTTGAACTTGCAGTAGCTTCTTTTCCAATCTCCCTGCCCACCCCAAGTTCTCCATAACCCACCTCCTCTTCTGGAAGCTGCTCTGATGGTGTCGTGGTCCGACAGCCCCCACTGTTTGAGAATGCAGCCTGCACATCCCAGCCCAGTATTCTCAGCCTCCCAGGAAGGTTTCTACTGGTTCCTCTGCCACATTCTGAGCCACGTGCACACCACCTGCCCACAGTTCCTGAAGCATGCGCACACGTTCCTGTCTTGTGCCTTTGAACAGGCAGCCTCTCCTTATGTCCTCACCCTGACCCAGTCCTTTAAGGCCCTTTAAATCCCGTCATCCACGGCATCCACTGTAATTCCCTCAATGCAGGTGTAGCTTCCGGAAGAGAAGGTGGGTCATGGAGAGCTTGGGGTGGGCAGGCAGATTGGAGAAGAAGCTACTGCAAGTTCAAAGGCAACATAACCCTTCCATACCCTTGAAGCACTTCTTGCCCCTGTCACATGTGAGTTGATCACAGTCCTCCTCCAGCATCACCCCCCGCCCTACAGATGGAGGGTCCTGAGAGCAGGGGTGCCACATGACTCTGGTTGGTGGCAGAGGCTGCCTGCTGCTCTGTGCTGCAGCGACTTCTAAGGCGAGTGTGGTTGGATGGGGCGCAAAAGAGTCCCAAGTGAACAATGATGTCTGCGTGGACTCAGGGAGGGAATGCAGCGTGCATGTGCCCATGTCTGCCAGGGCCGTCTTGGAGAGCAAGGATCATATTTTATTCACCTGTGCATTCCCTAAGGTTCCTGGCACAGGCCTAGCAGAAGGTGGGTGTTTGATCAATGTCTGTTGAAATGAATTGTCGGCAATGTTTCCATAATGGCCACTTACCAATGGAAACTCAGTTCCATTACTCTAGCTATAGCTGATGCATATGTTTCCTTGACCACCACGGAAACAGAGTTTGTTGAGAAGTAGCTTTGCATCTGCAATGAGAATTCTTTTTCTCCCGGCTTTATTTATGTATTTACATATTTGTTTTACAGACAAGGTCTTGTTATGTTGCCCGGGGTGGATTCAGACTGCTGGGCTCAAGCAATCCCCTGCCTCAGCCTCCCAAGTACTGGGGCTATAGGCGCACAGCACACCACCATGCCTGGCTGCTCTCTTGGTGTTTTTTATTATTATTATTATTATTATTATTATTATTATTATTTTTAAAGAACTCTGCTTTGCAGACTTTAAGATATTTTTAGTTTTGTGTCTCTGTGTATTAACTATATTTTTAAATTTTCTGTACTTTGATGCTTTAACATCTCAGGCCTTGCTGATCCTGGGAAGACAGTCCCACCCCATGGTGGATGGGACTTCAACCACCTTTATCAGACTCTCCCGCTCCAGGCCACTGTCCCCCTGTCCTGATCACCTCAGGGCCAGGCACCAGACAATTAAGGACAGCCCTGCATCTCAGAGCCCTGAAATTCTTCAAACTAACCAAACCTAAACCTGCTCACTGCGCCTCACCTGTTCTTCCCTTTGGAAGCCACAATAAAAGCCTCGCCCACAGTCCCCTCTCCCTCTGGCCCCTGACCTACCCAGTGCTCCCCTGCAGGGCCCTGCATGGAGTGCTTTGCCATCTGTTTCTAGGGACCTGTTAATGGAATACACTTCTCCCCTCATGACAGTCATTTTCATGTCTGTGTGTCTTACCACACCCAATTAAAACAGATCCTAGGTACTCTTAAACACCCCAGTGCTGCATTTGATGAAAAGTATAATAAATTCATAATAATTCTTTGTTGAATGATTAAATAGTCTCCTACAAAATATTTCTGTCTGAAAATAACTTTCCATGTTATTACCATGCGCAAAGAGTCCCCCGGGAACCTATAGAAAGCTGGTGATCCTGTTACTGCTGGAATGGGAAGAGCTGACCTCTCGCTTTGCTTCCCTTTTTTCAGGGAACCAGGCTTACTTAGCATTCATTTTCTTACAGAAGAAAAAGCTGGTAAAATATAGCTTTGCGTAAGGAAAGCGAGGTGAAGCCTTTAACAAGCAGTAAAAACAGCACGTGGTATTTGTTTGAGAGTTCATAACCCACAAAGCACTTTTCCCAGAGTTTGTTTCATTTGACCCCCACAAGCTTGTGAGGTAGGGATTCCTTTCCCATTTTCTAGCAAAGGAAACTGACCCTGGAGAGACTAAAGGGTGGAGCTCAGCCCCAGTGAGTGAGCCACAGGGAAGGGGCTTGAGTACAGGGTGTGAACTCCAGACCCAGGGTTGTCACTCTTACAGCTCAGGGCAAAACACAGCAGGAAGCAGGGGAGGAAGATTGAGGAGGGAAAGAAAAGCCTTCTTAACAAGATAAAGAACCCACTGTGAAAACACAGGGCTGGTATCTTCCCTACAAGCCCGCCCGGATTTCTTGGTGATGTGTGCCTGCAGTTGCTCAGCCCAGGTGAGTCCTGAGAAGGGTCTGGCTCCGTGTCAGGCGGGGACAGGTTGTTTACACTCACCAGCACCTGCAGATGTGCAAACAGGGAGGCCACTGGAAAATGTTCTTTTGAAGACATCACACATTTCTCAAAGTGAGATACAATGGGAACAGAAGGGCTGGGCAGAGGCTGACCCTGACCCTGGAAGTAACCACAACAAATGGCAGCAAATGTCCACTGGAGACCTCATGTCTCTGAGGCCACCGAGTGCATTGACGGACACCATGACTGGGTCTCAGGAGGTTCAGTGACTTCTCCAGCCCAGGGCTGTCTAAGCAGAGCTGGGAGGAGTGGTGGGGGGAGGAGGGTGACAGTACCAGAGGCATTTGAACCAGAGCAATTCCATCTTGAACAGGGGCTGGGTAAAATGAGACTTAGACCTACTGGGCTGCATTCCCAGACGATGGAGGTATTCTAAGTTACAGAGTGAGATAAGAGCTTGGCACAAGACACAGATCCTAAAGACCTCGCTGATAAAACAGGTTGCAGTAAAGAAGCCGGCTAAAACCCACCAAAATCAAGACGGCGACAACAGTGACCTCTGGTTGTCCTCACTGCTACAGTCTCAACAGCGCTATGACAGTTTACAGACGTCATGGCAATGTCAGGAAGTTACCCAGTATAGTCTAAAAAGGGGAGGCATGAATAATCCATCCCTTGTTTAGCATATCATCAAGAAATAGCCATAAAAATGGGCAACTAGCAGCCCTCAGGGGTGCTCTGTCTATGGAGTAGCCATTCTTTTATTCCTCTACTTTCCTAATAAACTTGCTTCATGTTACTCTATGGACTCCCTCTAAATTCCTTCTTGCGTGAGATCCAAGAACCCTCTCTTGGAGTCTGGATAAGGACCCCCTTCCGGTAACAAGAGTGAGGGGGATTCAGGCCTGGGAAGCAAGGCAGATGCAGGCCCCTGCATAGGAGGACAGGTGTCAGTGTCTTGGGAGGACGTGGCCTGAGACCATGGTAAGAATGCTGGCCTCTACCTGGAGAGAGGGAAGGCTGAGGACAGTTTTAGGCACAAGAGGGATGTTTGCATTTTTTTAACTTTGGCCTCATTATATCACTGTCTCCGCAAGACCATTATAGAAAAGTCTTGTCAAAAGTTTCATCCACCAAGTCCATGTCTCCCGAGGGAGAAAGGACCCTATGCAGCCATCGCTCTGACTTCCAGGGTTCAGAGGGGGAAGCTTCGCCTCTGAGCAGAGGGATGGAGTGGCTGGGTGCGCAGTTGCACCTGGCTGGGTGTGCTGATGTGGAGCAAGTCACTGAAGAGCCCAGTAAAGAGGGCAGGGCGGCCGAGCCCCTCCAGCCTGCTTCCCAATCGCATGGCGTTGCGGCCCTGCAGAGGAAAGTGGGTGTTCCTTGCAGAGTAGGAGGCCGAGGCCTGAAGTAGAAAGCCCTGCTGGAGCCCTTCCTGTGGTGGAGCCGGGTTGGTCTAAGGAGTCTAATTGTGGAGCCCGCTCCCTTAACCCTGTGGGCTTCATGGCTGCCTTGATGCAGTGCTGTTTTCCCTCGAATCTACCTTGATCAGGTCTCACTTTTATAACCAGAGGAAAGACACAATATGTGTTAGCCAAAA
The DNA here is from genome assembly GCF_002776525.5 of Piliocolobus tephrosceles. Classification (NCBI taxonomy): domain Eukaryota; kingdom Metazoa; phylum Chordata; class Mammalia; order Primates; family Cercopithecidae; genus Piliocolobus; species Piliocolobus tephrosceles. Next base: position 43,654,023 of record NC_045435.1, read on the forward strand.
TGCAGGAAAGTAGATTCAGGTGCTATCCTGGGACTGGTCTGGTCCCTCATCAGCTCAAAGACAAATGCCAGCGAGGCCAGCCTAGAGTAAGGAGGCACTGCCACAAGGCGCCAGGGCACCCGGCTCCCAGTATTCCATTTCACCATGGAAACATCGCCCACTGCCTCTCCCATCAGGGGTCTGCAGTGTGCCCGTGCCTTCATTTACCCTAACTCTGAGCCCACACGCTCTCCACTGGGGGTTCTGCACAGACATACATTTCTCCTCACTTCTCACCCCTGCTCCTTTGCAGGTGCCGGCCACACAGTGTCTCCCTGACCCTCCAGAGTGGCCGCACAGGGGCCCTGCAGGATTTGCTAGCCTGCCAAATAAACCAACTCCATTAAAAGATGAAAGAACACGTTTGAAAAAGGGCTCTTGTCTTGGCTCTGTCCCAACTTGACAGCCCCCCGGTGAAGAGGTCCAAGGAGCAATCCACCTTTCCACGGGCCGTTTATTCCCCTCAGTCCAGCAAATGCCTTCTCTCTGGATTTTCCTGGTCATCTCTCCTCGGGTGACTAAGGCAGCCAGTCACAGGAGGCACACCAGCTGAGGCTCTGGAGAGATGGGAGCACCTGACTGTGAAGAGGACAGACACTTCCCTCCCTTACAATTAGGGTGTCTGCCCTGCATTCCTGGCCAACCCACAGGAGGTCAGCCAGCACCAGAAAGGAGGAATCTTGCAGAATGTGTGGTCAGGGCAATAAGACAGACCATCACTGTGGGGCCTCTAGCCTCAAGAACCACACAGTGGATCTGGAGGAGTCCGACGTGGGAGTCTTGGCTCATTCAGACCCAACGGAAGAATTAAAGTCATTTGTTGATGAACACCAGAGTGGAACAAGCCTTTGTTTTAGGAGCAGAAAGGAAGAATTGCCTTAGTCCCCATTTTTAGATCTAAAAGAAGTCCCGAACTCATACATGTTGCAACAGGAGGGAGAGAAACTAGTACAACCTCCTTGGGAGAACAATTTGGTATCCAGTAAGGTTGAATTTCCATACTTTACAACCCAGCAATTCCACACCAGGATATATGTTCAAGAGAAGCTCTTAGACACAGGAATGGGACTGTTCACAGCAGCCCCGTTGTCATAACTAGAGAATGGATACATTGTGGCAAACGGATTATCACACAGTAGCGAAAAGCAAATAAACTAGAGCTGCACAAAGCAGCACTGATGAATCTTAGAAAAGAAATACCAAGTGAAGAAAGCAAGTCATGGAAGACTGCGGTAAGTATGATGCCATTTTATAATGTTAAGAAAACAAGCAAAAGCAAATATACATATTTTTAGAGACCCATACTTATGTCATAAACACATAAAATAAAAAAGCAAGGGAATGAAACACAAATTCCAAGATTGTAGTTACCTGCTGTCACCTCCCTGCCTGTCTACTCTTCAAGTTGTTGGGGGAATAAATGAAATAGCACAACATACCCGGCAAAAGGTGGGTTTCCAGCACGCGCTCGCTCCCTGCCTTCTCCCATTCCCTCCCTTTGTATGGTTTCAGAGGAGAAAAATGTGTAAGTTCTGGCATTCTCTTGGTGCTTATGTCCTTCCAGGGGGAGATCCTTCTGAAAAATCTTGTCTGTATCTCTCCCACTTACAAGGATTTTCTCCTGTTCAACTCTGCAAAGAGATGGAGCAGCTGGTCTGCACCTTCAGTTGCTGACGTGTGACTGTAGTAAGGTGGAGGTCACCACTGTGTGACCTTGGGCAGTGACTTCACTTTCTGAAGGCTCAGCCTCATCACCTGCAATAAGGGGCACTCACAAGCCCACATCAGAAGGTGCTGTGAGGATCAGTGAGGGAGGGCATGGATGGTGGCTAGCACAGAGCGGGGCACACAGGAAGCACTCAATAAATGCTCACTGCCATGATAAGGGTCATTATGAAAATTGAGGCTGCAGACCAAAGTGGCCCTGTATTCTCCGCACTGGAACATCTGCCCGGGTCATTTGCAATTCCGGGATATCATTGGCCACCTCTAGGATACAGTGAAATCATCAACTGCTTCTTTTTTTTTTGAGACAGGGTTTCACTCTTCTTGCCCAGGCTGGAGTGCAATGGCACAATCTCGGCTCACTGCAACCTCTGCCTTCTGGGTTCAAGCAATTCTCCTGCCTCATCCTCCCAAGTAGCTGGGATTACAGGTGTGCACCACCATACCCGGCTAATTTTTTGTATTTAGTAGAGATTGGGTTTCACCATGTTGGTCAGGCTGATCTCGAACTTCTGACCTCAGGTGATCCCCTGCCCCAGTCGGGATTATAGGCATGAGCCACCGCCCATCATCTGCTTCTTAAAACAGGCATTAATTATGCATTCACATATGGCACATGGTAATATTATCTAAGTAAGAATAACGTTAAGAAGTGCTCGTGTGGCCGGGCACGGTGGCTCACACCTGTAATCCCAGCACTTTGGGAGGCCAAGGTGGGCAGATGGCTTAAACCAGGAGTTCAAGACCAGCCTGGGCAACATGCTGAAACTCCACCTGTACAAAAAATACAAAAAATTAGCCGAGCGTGGTGGCACACGCCTGTAGTTCCAGCTATTCGGGAAGCTGAGGCGGGAGGATAGCTTGACCCCAGGAATTTGAGGCTGCAGTGAGCCATGACTTCACCACTGCACTCCAGCTCCAGCCTGGGTGACAGAGTGAGACCCTGTCTCTTTAAAAAAAAAAAAAAAAAAAAGTGTTCTTGGTTCCTGGAAGCAGGAAATGGTAACCTAGATCTTTCTTGTTGAATCCTCCAGCAAATACAGGAGCAAGCCACACCTTGGGAGGCCTTATTTCTGGAATCACAACTCTACCTCCCAAGATGCTGCTGGTGGAGGGGTGGAGTCTGATCAGGCCTCCAGTGTTCAGCACCCACTCAGCCCTGGACTGCTCACAACCATGGACAGACAGAGGGAGGCCCTGGGCAGGCACCACCTGCCAGGCTGGAGCACCCTGCAGCCTGGGTCCCACCCCTTGGGCCTGCCTGCAGAGAGGTTAGAAAGGGATTATCTGGCCCTCTCCATGCACCCTTGCCATCTGGGAACACTTCTCAGCTTCCAGCATAAGGGGAGAGGGCCAGTCCAGCCCCTGCAGGAGTGAGCGCTCCTGAGTACCAAGTGGCAGGGTGGAATGGGGGGCTTCTGCAGCAGGGCACAGAGTCCCTGGATGCCAACAGACAGTGTGACTGCATAAAGGAGAGGTCCCAATCTGCACCAGCTGCACAGGTCAGCTATGCTTACATTTACATCAATTAAAATGAAAACGATGGAAAAACTCAGTTCTGTAGTCTTACCAGCTACCTGCAAGTGCTCTACGGCCACACGCAACCAGTCACTTCCACACAGGTTGGGCAGAGGTAGAACATGTCCACCATCGCAGAAAATTCTAGCAGGCAGTACTGAAGATGCCTTCCATTCAGGAGGCACCAGGTGGAATGAAGACAATGCCTGCGTCCGTTCGCTGCATCTTAAATGATACACACTGCATCTCTGCTCTGATTGAAAAAGTAAAACATGTTCAAGGGAGCTACCTCGGAAAAATCTAGAAAAGCCTCAAGTAGCCGCTAAGTGCAAAGACCCCAGAATTAGACTTCTTCAGATCAAATCCAGCTCCACCACAGGGAGGCCTCTCGTGGGGGACTCAAATTCTTTAAGGCTCAGTCGCCTCCTTTGCAAATTGAGGGTAGTGAAAGTCCCCACCTCTTTGGCTTGTTAGTGAGTTTAACTGAGATAATTGCTATAAAGTGCTTGGAGCAGCACCAGACACAGAATAAGTGGGCAGTAAATATTGGTTGTAGAAATAAAAACTAAAAGTCAAACCACTCCTGCCAACCAGAAATAATTAAGTATTATTAGTTTGGTCTCCTTTCAATAACTTGCCAACGTGAACTGTGTGAACTGGCCTGGGAAGACCTCCAAGACCCACTGTGGATAGAAAAAGCTTAAACTGCTGAATGACGCCTGCATAGCTCACCACTGATGCTTTTAAAAACCCACAAAATACTACTGTTTCCTGTGGCTCATACGTGATATCAAAGCAGAGAGAAAGCTCTGGAAGGTTATACCGCAAACCGGCCATGCTGGTGACCTTGTGCAGGGCTTTGGGTTGGAGCAGCAGGCCTGAGATTTCATTCATGGAACTCTTACGTGGACAACTGAATGCCACACAGGGGTGTGGACCAGTGGTACTGTGCTGCTTCTTTGAGGCTTTGGGGGTTCCTGGAGATGCTTTCTACCATCTTCCAAGCGTGCATGCAGCCAGCCCCCAGCACACCTTTGCTAAGCACTTGCTGTATGTTGGCCAGTGTCTAGGTGAAGCACATACAGAGACTCATAAAACGCAGGTGTGGGCCTGGGGCCAGACACACACACAGCAAGTCTGCTTGCGTGTGTGGGGAGCCCACTCAGAGGCCTGCGGAGCCAGTAGGCAGCTCTGAGGGGGAAAGCCCTGGCCTTGGCAGGTCCAGGCCACACAGGAATGTGGGTCCAGTGTGGCCCAGTCTTCCAAATGTTCAAGAGAAGCTAGAAATCCAGTTTTAAGGTCAAGTTTCCTAGTTCTCTTTTTAAAAACTTGTGGTAAATGTGCATAACCTAAATTGACCGTCTTCACTGTCCGAAGTCACCATTTGTGGCATGAAGCTCGTTCACACAGACATGCAGTTACCAGCACTGTCCAGCTTCGAACCCTGCCATCCTCCCCAGCTGAAACACGGTCCTCGTTCAGCAACTCTCTCTTCCCTGCCCCCACCCCCTGGCGACCAGCACGGACTTTTTGTCTTCATGAGTTTGACTGCCCTAGAACTTCATGTAGGTGGAATCATATAGTATCTGTCTGTATCAGTTCCAGTTTTAAAAAGTCTGAGTGGACTTTGCAAAAACCCCTCTGAGGACTACCGGGACCCAGGTCGCCGTTTGCCGGCCTCACCCTCCAGCTTGGAGAATTCAAGAGAAAGGAAGGCAGGGGCTCTCCGGGGGCCCTGAAGTTCCAGTTCCGTGGGGATTGTGCAGGGCAGCAGGGGGTACACCCCAGAGGAAGTGGCCTGTGGTCCGAGTCATGTAAACTTCAGGATGAAAATATATGCCAGGTGGAGGATGAAGTCACCAGTGCAGGGCCAATGGTGTGACGCTGGCCTGGAAGGAAAGCTCCCCACACTGAGGGTGGAGGTGAGGCTTGGAGAGGACAAAATGTGGCTGTGCCGACGTAGTGTGGGGACCTCCCAGGGCTGGATTCTGGACATCCACTTTCATACAAGAACACAGCACGGGAAAAGTGTTCTGTTCAGCCAGGCAGGTCCCAGGAGAGCAGAACACCCCCACAGCAGTGCAAGCTTTCCCCGGAGCTGGACTGGCCCAGGCTGCAGGTACCAATGCCTGGCCCCAGCCTCAGGGAAAATGCTGCTCCCCACGGCCACCCCCAGTGAGCACAGAGCCTGACCTGGTACTCCTAACCACTGGGCCTTCGGCCACAGTGAACAGTGACAGCCTCTCTGTGGCCAGGTGCCTGAGCGCGGCTGTGTCCAAAGAGATACAGGACAACCAGGTCTCTGTGTTTCCTCTACATTCCATGGATAGAATGTTCTTCTTCATCACAGGAAACACACCCAGCAGCACCTAGGATGTGACATCCAGAGACACAGTGGGGTGGAGTGGATGAGAATGGAAACATACAACACGGTGTGTATGATGACCTCAGCTGGAGGCCACGCCCACTCCTCTTGCTTTCTTGGGGGGGAAAGTGGACCTGTCCAGAGCAGACTGTGGGGTGGCCCCGAGTGTGGCTCTGGATGCCAGGGCAGGCTGGGTGCTCCGAGGGGGCATGGCCCTCTCAGGCTCTTCCCAGCCAGACCCCATCTCCCAGGAAAGACAAAGCCGCCTGGTGTGGGCTTACTCCTTTGTCAGCACCAGGCCCGCACTAGGACACCACAACACATGTGTTACACAGGGGCAGAGGTTTGTGGGGAGTGGCCACAGATGAGCCTTCCAGCAGGAACAGCCAGGGAGTGTGATTTGCCTTCTTGTTCAATCAACATCCCCTTGTCTCATGGTTCCCAGGGTGTGTGTTAGGGGCTGGGTGGGGACAAGGTTAGCCCTTCCACTAGACAAAGCCTTTTTCTATCTGGCTGCCACAGAAAGATTGTGCAAGCAGGTCACTTTCAATGTAACAAGCATTTCCTAAACACCTGTTTTGTGTCAGGTCTTGGTTGGATGCTGGGGGCTTAGAGTTGACTTGTAACTTCACATACATAATCTGTGAATATTTTTACACACTGTCGCATCATTTGTACTCATGACTTACACTGACTGCATAATATCCCATCGGGGGATACATCAAGACTCAACTACTTATTGTGGAGCATTGAGAGTGACTTCGATTTTTTACTTTTATAAATAACACTGAAATGAACATCTTTTTACAGATGTCTATGGAATTCTCAAGATAAACTTACCAAAATGGGATTTCTAGATCAAAAGATACCAATATTTTTATGAGTCCTAATACATAAAACTAAAAATGCTTTTCGACTTGACATTTCATTGTCATCAGCAAAGTATGGAAGTTTGAGTTTTGACATATCCTTGTCAGCACAGGAGTTACCATTTGAAAAAATGTCCTTATTATATAATAGGGGCAAAACCCACCTTCTTTCTACTATAGTACTTGATTTACAGATAAAAGTTACAGAAAGCAGACCCAGTGCAGTGGCTCACGCCTGTAACCTCAGCACTTTGGGAGGCCAATGTGGGTGGATCACCTGAGGTCAGAAGTTCAAGACCAGCCTGGCCAACATGGTGAAATCCCACCTCTACTAAAAATACAAAAATCAGCCAGGCTTGGTGGCGGGTGCCTGTAGTCCCAAATAGTCAGGAGGCTAAGGCAGGAGACTCGCTTGAGCCCAGGAGGCTGAGGTTGCAGTGAGCTGGGATGGCCCCACTGCACTCCAGCCTAGGAGACAAAGCGAGATTCTGTCTCAAAAAGAAAAAAAAAATGCTACAGAAGGCATCGTTTTGGTCTGAAGAACATGCAGCTCAAGTTATGTGTTTCTCCTTGCTTCTTTTCTTAAGGCAACCCGTTTTCTCTACCTTTGGTGGGGAGAGACAGAGAGCCATATCACTATTATACATGACCCAAACGGTGGATCAGAACATAATCTGGGCTTTCAGCCTGTGGATTTGGAAGCCCTGATTACAGGAAGAGACCATGGGGCTGCTTGAGCCATTTCTTGCTATGTCGCCAGGCTGGCATACAGTGGCGCGATCTCGGCTCACTGCAACCTCCACCTCCCAAGTTCACGTGATTCTCCTGCCTCAGCCTCTCGAGTAGCTGGGATTACAGGTGCTCACCACCATGCCCGTCTAATTTTTGTATTTTTAGTAGAGATGGAGTTTTGCCATGTTGGCCGAGCTGGTCTTGAACTCCTGACCTCAGGTGATCCGCCCGCCTCGGCCTCCCAAAGTGTTGGGGTTACAGGCATGAGCCACCGCACCCAGCCTGTTTGAGCCATTTCAAATGCACCCAAAAGTGATTTCACAGAAAACCAGCTCAGTGGCCACCTACATGCCAAGAAACAATCTTCCAGTTTCAGGAGATTCCCCTGCAATCACTGTGTATTTTCAGATTCCATTCTTTTTTTTTTTTGAGACGGAGTCTTGCTCTGTGGCCCAGGCTGGAGTGCAGTGGCCGGATCTCAGCTTACTGCAAGCTCCGCCTCCTGGGTTTTACGCCATTCTCCTGCCTCAGCCTCCCGAGTAGCTGGGACTACAGGCGCCCGCCACCTCGCACGGCTAGTTTTTTGTATTTTTTTAGTAGAGACGGGGTTTCACCGTGTTAGCCAGGATGGTCTCGATCTCCTGACCTCGTGATCCGCCCGTCTCGGCATCCCAAAGTGCTGGGATTACAGGCTTGAGCCACCGCGCCCGGCCTCAGATTTCATTCTTTAACCTCGATGCTTTATTGGAGAGAGGATGCCAGCATCCCCATATTTCCTTCCTACTTCAGGCTGCAACTTGATTATGCTTTAAAAAAATTTAGCTATCGTTGTTTCAAGCACAGTTTCCTAATGAAAGCCTAGTTTATTTTCTGTGCTTGTGTGACATCCAATAGCAGAAATTCCACCAGCACTGACACTATATACCAAAGTATAGGGAAATAAGACCAATGACAAATTAAAGCAAAGGAACCACTTCCTTAGATGAAAGGCCATATGTCTATCAATTTTTGCTGCCACTACAAAACTATGTTTGGCCATCAGCTGACACATTCCACTAATGCTAAAGAAAAACAAAACAACAAAAAAAACAAACCTTCCAATCAGAGAATACTGGAATAAAGGGAGGCTCAAAGTCACAGGTAGAAGGGGCTGGAGAGGTGATGTGTTAGACAAGAACTGCGTGCCACCCCCACACACCGCCCTTCCCTCTCCAGGGCAAGGAAGAGCATATGACCACGGGGGCTCTGCTTCTCTCGCTTTCTAAAAAATGTACAGATGGCAAAAAGTCCAAGATCACAGCTTGCTGGCCTGGAGAACAGTTTGTTTCCCTCAACAAAAGCCATTTCCTTCTCTTCTGTTTGCTGATGGTCCCAGTTTCAATCCACAGCCACTCAGCACAACATGTTTCGTGCCCCCACTACCACTGCACTGAGTTACCTTGGAGTGAGGAAGGATGTCTCCCTTTGTGGCTCTCTGCAGCATCCAAGCACAAGCTCGGCTTTACAAGAAAGATAAAGGCAGAAATTAATTTCTTTACTAATTGACAACAGCTTGAAAAAGGTATAAAGATGCCAGAATTTAGCATATGGGCTCTGGAAACACATTTCGACTCGGATTTTTTTTTTTTAAGCTGTTACTACATGCTTTATAATGTAACCAACTAAAAGGCTGCTAACGGTGCAGCATTTTCGAAGTAATGCATTCTCAGGATTTCATATTTAGAAGGTTTATTTGAAAACATCCTACTCTCCACTGTATAAATAAGAGGAAACAGCATGACAAAAAGTGTCATAACTACAGTTCTTGGCATCTAGCAAAATGATCTTCCTTTTGTATCATGCTGCAGGATGACGATCTGGGTTTCAGAGAGTGGCAAGAGGCTGGTTCTATGGGGTTAGTGATCATGTTGCCACGTGTCATGCCCACAGTGGTCATTCACCTGTTGCTTTTCTCTCTCATGAAATGTTAGGGCTCTGTGCAGCTCTGGGTTGGCCAGAATCATCCAGAAATGCCAGACCTTTCTCTCAGAGCTCTCTGATGAAAGTTGAATATACAGAAAGTGCCTCTGGCTTATAAATAAGTGACAGCTGTGGAGTGGGGAGAGGCTTTTGCCACTAGAAACTTCCAGGATAGGATGCATGAGATCAAGGAATTAAGTCTGTAACAAAATAACAGGATGCTCTGTGAAGTCCAAAGAATGCTTGAGGCAAACTGCAGAGCTCCACGAGATCAGCAACCCCACGAGCTTTTACACCCCAGGAAAAGTTTAATAGGAAAAAATCTCCCATACTGTATATTTAGAACCAAATGAAGGGAAATGTCAAAGGGGCCGGAAACAATATGTCAAATTAGGCAAATTCCTGACCTGACTCAGGTTTTGCTGACCATTTAATCCTAAACTACGCTGTCCACGTCCTTAAGATCACCTCTAACTGGGTTAGGGAACAGATGACAGAGACCGTGTTTTGACTAATATATATGCTTCTGTCATACACTTGCTGATTGGCAGAGTCCCTGGCAGGCAGCAGAAAGCACACAGGCAATGGCATCAGATCTGGGTACAGAACCCAGCTGCTACTTTGTAGCTGTGTGACCTTGCAAACGACTTCACCACTATGATCCTTGGTTTCCCCATCAATGAAAGATGCCATCAGGGGCCAGGGTATTTCCTGAGTGGGTTGCTGAAAGGGTTAAATGAGGAGGCAAGTGAAAGCACCTGTCACACAGTAGGCGCCCCAAAAATGCTAGTCTTCCTTCCTCCACCTTTCATACTTCATCCTTGCAGGAATCGACCTGAGTGTCCATAAACAGATGGCTGGATAAAGAAAATGTGGTGCATTTATACATGGAATGCTACTAGGACCTCAAAAGGAATGAAATCCTGTCATTTGCGACAATGTGGATGGACCTGAAGGTCATTATCTTAAGTGAAATGACTCAGGCACAGAAAGTCAAACGCCGAATGTCCTTACCTGTAGGTGGGAGTGAAATAACGTGCACATATCGACATAGAAGGTGGAATGACAGACACTGGAGGGGTGGAAGGATGGGGGGTGGGGGATTGAGAGATGACTTGTGGGTACAATGTACATTGCTCGGGGGACGGTACACTAAAAGCCCAGACTTCGCCACCACGCAATATATCCATGTAACAAACCTGCACTTGTGCCCCATACATTTATATGAATAACAATAATAAAAAAGAAAGCCTGCTTCAGGATGCTGGGGTTCTTGATGCAGTGTCCATCCATCCTCCGGGATGCAGCCGTCCTGTTCAGGCTACACAGGCCTTTCCCAAAGCTGTGCCCTGAAAGAGTCCCAGCCTCTGTACTGGTGTCACACCTGCCATCCCTGCAAGTGGGGACAGATGGCACAGGGGCGGGGCATGGAAGGGGAAGGCTGCACAACAGACTGACCCCTCACAAGACTGGCCGTGGAACTTTATATTTTTGTGCACCACGTTAACAAAAGTTATTTTGACTTTACTGAAGTGAAGGCAAAGAACAGAGTCTGAATAGAATGAGACAGCAGCTTGGGAGATGGGGGCCCAGAGAGAAACAAGGAAGGTGGAAATGGGAGAGATGGAAGATTGAGAAACCAACAGCACCGGCCAGGCGGGCTGGGGAAGAGGAGACTGTGAGAACACCGGGGATCGTGAGGACAGAACTGAGGCCAGCGGGAATGAGCACATCCTCCGGACTCTCCTGCAGGCAGAAAACAAGCCCCAAACATGCGGCCATGGCCCCTGAGTTTTCTAATGTGGCTGCTCTGCACAGCGTCCTTCCTACAGCTCTGGCTGCCTCCAAGCCGTTCGTGGCTCCTGGGCAGATGGCAGTCCCCTCTGCGCTGCTCACAGCACTCTCTTGTCCTGGGCTCACAGATCCACCCTGCCTCATCTGCCCCCAGGCGGTCCCCCTTTACCCCCACGATCTTCCCTTCTCCACCCTGCCCATCCTTTTCTCTCTGGCCCTGGGGGCCTCATCCACATGGAACACTTAAAGACACCCTGGTGTGATCCCTGGGCTGGTTTCTGTGTCATTTGGCTCCGGATCCCACCCCCACGTTTCCCACCTGTCTGGAACCAGTTATGTCCCCTCCCAACCTGGCCCTCTAGCTGCACCCCCTGTCTTTATGGAGGTAGAACTGCAGGCTCACATTCCACTCTTCCGTCTCCCTCTGCGTTCACTCCCTCCAAAGGCATGCATGCCATCCTTCCTGTCTTCGGCCACTCCCGTAGGAAGTCTCCCTCTCGTCTACTGAGGCTGGTTCCCCCGCCTTCCAGCCTTTCCCCCCACCCCCAGCCCCTACTCTCCCTCCAGCCCAGTGCATTCCACAAGATCCACTCAGTCCGTGGGCCTGGGGAGGAGATAACCCCACCCCTTCCTCCTCCTTCCTGAATTTTCCTCAGGTGACGGGGTCTAGGAAGTTGGTCCCTGGGGTGGCTCCCAGACTCCTGAGCCTGCACAAACAAGTGACTCAGCCCCGTTCTCGATTGCTGATGGAGTCACCTGAGGTCACAAGTGGGTCATTCTGTGTCTGCCTTTGTGTGCCCCTGTCTATGTTCCCTTCTCTCGTGCTGTGTCTGTCCCTCCTAAGTGGACGTAAGGAGCTCCTCAGTCCCCTCTTCAGTGCCTGCTCTTTGATGGGCTATTGGGAACATCTGGAGATTCGGTCTGGGACTCAGGGGAAGTGACCCAAGGCCACCATCCCAGGCCTCCAGGCAGCACCCACTCACCCATCCTTGCACTCCTGCACACCCCAGGCCTTGCACACACACCCGCTCCATCTGGAATACCCCTTCACCCTGTGGACCATCTGCACGTCTCGTCTCTCCCCTAGAAAAAACCCCAGCCTTCTCCTGTGTGTCTAGAGGTCTAACTCCAGTGTTATCACAGGATGGCATAATCACAGTCTACTACAGACCCCCACTGGACTGTGTGCTCCTTAGGGGCAGGGTGCCTTGTGGTGTCTTTGTATCTCCAGCACCTAGAAAGTGCCAGGCCCTTCACAGATTCTCAAGAGTAAGAGAACTCATCAGGACAAGAGCTTGTGGTTTCTTAAGTCACAGAACAAGAGATTCCCTCCAGGGCGCTAAGAGGTAACGGAGACTTGTGAGCCCAGGGTCTCCGGTCCAGCCCAACCCAAATGGGCATAGGAACGATCACTTCCATCAAGTGGCTGTCTACAGACTTGGGAAAGAAAATCTCAGACTCCCTCGGGACACGAGCTTCCACGGTAACACCTATTTGAGCTCCATAGCGGCTGTCTCCAAGGTGACGTCCAGAAACCGTGATTGGAGCGGGCTTCTCCTTCCACACCTGTGGTCCCTGGGGTGGCTTCCAGACTCCTGAGCCTGCACAAACAAGTGACTCAGCCACATCCTAGGGAAGGGGGTCCTCCCACTGGAATAGGATTTGGCCACAACCTGGCACTCAGGACCTGGTGTTGAAATGAGCCGAATGGGGACAGATGCTCTCTCTTCCCAAGTCCACGCGGGACTTCACCTGGGGAGGAGCCACAGTATGATATTAAGTAAAGGAAAAGTCATTAGCAAGAGACTCAGAAGCATTCTAGGACAAGTGTTGAAAGTAATCCCAAACAACTGTAAAACAACTTGCAACTCCCCTCACTGGATCTGACTAACACGGGCAGGGCTGGTTTAATATTTTTCCATAAAAGCATGCCTACCCAGACTTGGGTGGCCTCCCTCCACACCACACAGAGGCGCCTGGCACTCAGAGGACCATCCGAATTAAGTCATTCTCAACTCAGGGTTACACGTCACAGTCTGTTGACATTGTTCCGTCCTTGATCATTCCCCAGAGAGACAGAACACACAACAGAGGTGGGAGAGGGAGGAGGGAGGAGGGGAGGGGGGGAGAGAGAGAGAGAGAGAGAGAGAGATTCCCATTACAGTGTTACAGGCTGAGCTGTTTCCCAAGATTCACAGGCTGAAGCCCTAACCCCCAGTACCTTCGAATGGATACAAGGTCTTTGACAAGGTAATGAAGTTAATATGTGTGGGCCCTAATCCATTATAACCCAAACATACACACTAGAGAGGGAGGACCATGTGAGGACACAGGGAGAAGACAACCATTTATAAGCCAAGGAAAGAGGCTTCAAAAGGAACCAGCCCTGACAACACGTTGATCTTGGATTTTCAGCTCCAGAACTGTGAGAAAATAAATCCCTGCTGTTGAAGTCCCCCAGTCTGTAGATTATTTTGTTATGCTGGTCCTAGCCGACTCATACACATAGAGTCTTTCCATTTACGCTCCAACAGCCCCAAGTGGTGTGCAGCTCCCTCCACACCTCTCACTGCCACGTGACTCCGTTCTTTTGCAAATGTAATTATCTTTGCTTGGAATGATGCCCCCCTCTGCCTACCTCACAAACTTCTACTCAACCTTCAAAACCCCTTGTAGATAGCATGTCCTCTGTGCAGCCTCACCTTGCCCTCTGCCCTCTTCCCCAGGGAGTGCTCCCTCTTCTCTGTGTCCACAACCCTGATCACTCTCTTACTAAGCATGCCGAAGCCTGGGTTTGGCAATGTGTCGAGATGCCTGTGATCTGGGCAAAGTCTGAGCCTCTCGACACTGGAATGAGGACTCCTCTCTAGGGCTGGCACAGGGCCTGGCATGCCACAGACTCTCCATGTATTCATTCAAATTCTCAACTCTTCTATTTATTTATTAGTGACTGTCTTGACTTTGGATCAGAAAACTTCATCCTGGAACCTCCCTATCACTCTGAAATAAAGAACATTTTCATTAGAACTTGGGAAGTGCAGGATCCAGCCAAGATCTCCAAATAAACACCATTTTCTGATTGAAAGAAATAAAGCAAATGTTTCCCAGAGCTTTCTGCTGTAAGGACTTAGAATTTACAAATTCAGATACCATTCATCACAAAAGGAACAGTGCGCAGTGCCCTCTTGTACTCCTTTACTTCTAGCCCTCCTGCATTCCACATTCCATCCTTTACTCATCCTTTCTTCACTGAGCACTTGCTGTGTGCTGGGGGGATGGGTTTGGCATTCAGCATTCGGCAAGATGAGCACAGATCTTCGTCATGGTGGGGGTCAGACGAGAAACACAGAAAATCTAAAGCAGGTCTGACCACTGGTAGTCTGGAGGGAGTGGGTATGGGGTGTGTGTGTATGTGTGTTATGTGAGGGGGTTTACTGTTTTAGAGGAGGCCTAGCTGAGAAGGTGATATTTTAGTAACGACCAGAAGGAGGTGACGGAGCAAGCCATTCAGACATTTGGGACACATGTTCCTAGCAAAGGGGACAGAAAGTTTGAAGACTCCAATGGGCCCAGTAGGTGGGAACAGAGGGGAGGCCAGTGAGTTGGAGCCAAGGACAGGGAGAGATGGGACCAGGTCACGGGGGTCTTGCAGGCTTCTTGGGGACTTTGACTTTGACCCCAAGGGAGGTGGGAGCCACAGGGGGTGGTAGCTGAGGAGGGCCATGGTCTCACTTGGGCTGCAGGGACCCCTCTGCCCACGTGTGTGGACTAGACTGTAGGGGTGAGGGTACAGGCTCCCTACTGAGAAAGCTACTTCCGTGTCCCGTTCACGTCCTGGTGAAATCAGGGCACCGTTTCTTCTGGGTTTGCTGTGGAGAAGGCATCTGAGTGACAAGGAGGCCATAAAAGGTAGTCTGGGACACCAGGCTAGGAACTGAGATCCAGTTCTGCCCCCAGCCCGCCGGGGGCCTTGGGCAGGCCACTTGCTTCTTCATCTGCGCAGTCAAGAAGATGGTCTCCACATCTTCTCCCGCCACGCTTCAAAGGCTGCACTCTCATTCTCTAACTTCAGAAGCAGCTTATTAAAAAACAGAGGGTAGTGCAAAAACGAGGGAGAGAGAACCGCGGTGGAGGAAACTGAGAAAGCCCCAAACAGCAGGTGGAGGCCAGGCCCTCCGGGACTCACAGGGAACAGATGCCCATTCTGTTGGCAAACCACAGGTTTCAGTCATTTCCACTCCCGGGCAAACACACACTGGCACACACACACACACACACACCACTGAAAGGATATGCCACAAAATGGGGTACTGTTTGTCTCTGGGTAATTGAGTTAAGGCTAATTTTCTTGTCCTTTGGGTTTTCCAAGATTTCTACAATAAACTGGTATTTTATCATGAGGGGAAAAAGATAAAGACTTTCCCACCCACAAAATGCAACTGTACATATGCACAGTACAGAAAGAATGAAAACAAAATCAGCTGGCTCTGAATCAGCCCACAGTCATATCTGGTCTTGAGAAACCACTGTAATTGGAGTTAGTGCCTTCATGCATTAAATGGATGTGGCAGGGGCAAGGTTGGCAGTTGAGGATGTGAAAATGAATGAGTTGTGTGTGTGGAGGGACCAGAGGTGAGGATCACTGATCTGGCAAAGCTCTGCCAGAGCAGTGGTGTTTCTGGGGGTCTGGATTACAGCATCAAGACAACCACAACTACCACTGAGACATCCCTGGAATGGAGAAAAGCAGTGATCAGAAATAGCTCCCAGGAATGGTTTTCATTATCTTCCGCCATTGTTGCCTTCTCTGAAACACATTGCTCTCAGTCATTCGGTAGGCTGACTGCAAAAATAGCTTCAATTCTTCCTCTTCCTTCCCCTTGCCCCTGTCCATGCCCCTCTGCAAAGTGCCCTGCAGCTCCTCCCAGCAAGGCTGGAGTCTGTGCTTGTGACTTGCTGGGACCAACACAATGCAGCAAAGGTGATGCTGTGCCAGGCCTGAGCCTGGGCTTGAAAGGTCTTGCGTCTTTTGCTTGGGCTCTTGAAACCCTGCTGCCACCAGGTGAATAAGCCCAGGCTAATCGCCTGGGTGATCAGAGACACATCCCAGCCACCTTTCTTGCATCTGTCACCTCAGCCAGCAGCCAGATGATTCCCAGACACAGAGCTGCCGTGCGACCTGCAGCTGACCACACACGTGTGAGGGGCCCAGCTAAGATGAGAGAACTGCCCAGCTGAGCCCAGACTCATGCACTGGCTTGAAGCATCATGAGCTAGATAAATGGCTGTTGTCTGAAGCCAGTAAGTTTTGGGGTGGTTTGTTACACAGCTGTAGCTAATTGATTAGCTGGTTACTGTCACAGATGTACCTGAGCAAAAACCAACCAACCAACCAACCTTTGGCTTGATTGAAACCGTCCCTCAGAGAATTTCATTTAAGAATCTGTGGCTCTGGCCAAAAGGGTAGTTCTACCATGATGGGCATCTGGGCTTTCCAATTCACAGTGGGCCTTTCAGAGGTCAAGCACTGTGGCAGGTGAAAAGCCGTGAATGATGCTTGGTTAACATGCACTGCGTCTACTGCTTTACAAATTGTTATTTAAAGTAACAAAATACATGAACGCAGTCTCACTACTCCCTCAGGTGACCAATTCTCTCACTTTGATGTGTATTCTAGACTTTTTCCTACACACTCACACTCATGTCTCAGCTCTGTGTCGCTTTTTTTTTTTAGATGGAGTTTCACTCTTGCCCAGGCTGGGGTGCAATGGCCAATGTCGGCTCACTGCAACCTCTGCCTCTTAGGTTCAAGCAATTCTCCTACCTCAGCCTCCCAAGTAGCTGGGATTACAGGCACCCACCACCACGTCCAGCTAATTTTTGTATTTTTAGGAGAGATGGGGTTTCACCATGTTGGCCAGGATGGTCTCAAACTCCTGACCTCAAGTGATCCACCCCCCTCAGCCTCCCAAAGTGTTGGAAATACAGGCATGAGCCACCATGCCAGGCTGTCATTTTGTTTTATGGTCTTCTTTTTCTTTCCATAAACAGCACTTTATATTTTTCCCTTAACAACAGGTCTTGGAGGCCTTTCCATAGCCAGAATTATAGACCTATCTCCTTCTTTTTAATCATGGCAAAGGATGACAGTACCTTAGTTTATCTGACTCTTCCTGTGCTCATGGGCATGTGAGTTGTTCCCAACTTTTCATGATAATGAGGTTTATCTCTCTGTACACATGTGGCGGATCCCTTTAGTGAGCAAGCAGAGATATGGCATCCCTGGTCAAGTGAGCATTTAAAGGAAAACGGTGGCAGATGGAGCCTTTCCAAAATCCACAGACCAATAACTGACCCTTTCTGCAAAACCGGCTCAGCTTCCCCAGCCCTGGGTCTTTCACCTTCCACCACTTTCAGGCTGCCTCCTTACCGCCTCTTCCCACAACCTGAAATGTACCTAGCATGGGGTTTGTCAGGTAGAGTTTTCCTGCTTTAATCTAAAGTGAATGTGCACGGAGGTGGCTATATTTTTCTAAGAGGGGAAAGAAATTACCCTCCATTTAGTCATTCTGTTGTGCCCTTGATTGATTTTTTTTTCTGAGTCAATGGTCCTGCACAGGGGGAATAAAAAGGTTTTCTACTGTTGTATTATAAAAGGAACACCTGATTCGTATGGACAGAAGGCTATAAGAGGAATCATTACAAAAATGGGAGATACAATAGTCAAAGGTGTAAATACAAAAGAAGCCCCAAAAGAAAACAAGAAGCCAGAAGAGAAATAACGACACAGGGAAAGCTGCAGAGCAACCTCCCCAGCGTCTCTAGGAGCCTATCACTCAGTCACTCTCCTGCAACCGGGATGGCGAATGTTCCGGAAAGGTGAGGGGCTGCGGGTGTGAACAGTGAATTCCCTTCACCCAAAGCAGACCATATTGATGATAATGTGCCCTTTCCCTGCTGGTGCTGGGTCCTTGATGTGACCAGTTTTTAACGTACTCTCAGAACCCAGGGATGTTCTCAGGGGTTAGGTGTGAGGTCATCTGTCCCGGCACAAAATGGCCCTTGCCCATGGGTTTCCAAGTTGGCATAGCCCTTTGTTCCCGCAGTCACATTCCATGGATTCTACCAGCATGTCAACTGACGTCCTGGTGCTTCTGCAGACCTTGCCTCATCGAATCAGCATCAGGCACTCCAGGGCCTGAGCTTTGTCTCTGTGATTGGGTAGCTGTGCACAGACAACATAACCTCTGTGGCCTTCACTTTCCTTGCTTAAAATGGCCACACTAATAAGGTCGGCACACAGTCTACAGGGGAGAAGGGGAGCAAGAGATGCTCCATCTACAGATGTTCCTTCTGCATTGGGCTCAGAAACAGCCTGATGACTGAATCAAGGCCACATGACTAGAGATGGCAAAGGAGGCTGGTCCAGAGCACAGGCAGGTCTCCCCCAGTCCCACAGGACCCCAACACACATCCTTGGTGATGGGTCTCCATTTCCACCCCTGACTTGGCATGGGAGGCACCAGATGTGAGCCCTGTCTTCCTCAGGGGTCACTTCCTCCCACCAGCCTCATCACAGCCTACAGCGCCCTTCACTCCTAGCCCATTCTGTAGCTGCAGTAGCTGTTTCTGTTGGCACCCTGTTTTGTTTTGATCACTTTTGGGTGGTGGCCCGCTGGGGCCTGACACTGCACTCTACAGAGGAGGCCACAGCCTCCCGCTGACCCAGGCCCGGGCTTCACTCTCAGCTTCCTCCTTGGTAGGGGCTTCCCTCTGTGAACTCAGAGGTCATGACCTGCCAAGCACTGCCACCCACTCCCCACCAAGCTCACTCCCAGTTCCCCTGGAAAGAAGGAGGTGCTTAGACTAAGTGAGAAAATCTCTCCCTTTTAGGGAATCAGTCCTGCTGTCACCCCCACAGCCATAAAAGGCAAAATAAGAAAGAAAGAAAGAAAAAAAAATAACCAGATCTATCAAAAGCTCCACACCAGTGCCTTCCAAGACTGCAAGCCATTCTTCAGGCAGTGGCCTCCCCTTCTGCTCCACATGCCTCAACTCTACACAGGGCCTCACCCCTCACCGACATTAACTGGATGAGTACTTGCAACGGCCCCATTAGGCAGCAGTACTACCTGTGTCCATTTCTCCAGGGTGGACGCTGAGGCACAGAGAGGAGAGGGGGCTGGCGGGCCGGGATCCACAGCTGCTAGGTCTGTTCTCACCATTCAGGCTGTTGGTCCCAGTTGGGGGCGCCTACAGGTGTACTCCCGAGGCTGGGTCGGGCAGGAGGACAGGTTTTTCTTGTCAGAGGGCAAGAAAGTGTAGGTTTCACACTGGATCTTCACCCAGGCCTCAGTGGCCTCCCCATGTGCCTCCCACTCAGCTGCTGAGAAAACCAAACCAGAGAGTGAGAATGTCATCAGAGAGGGGTGTGGGGTATGCGTCAGAGAGGGGTGTGGGGTATGCGTCTTGGGAGCTGTATTTCTAGGTGTGTGTGCTCATGCCAACGTGTCCCAGGCTCTTTAGAGGGAAGTGCTCCCTAGGTACGTGGCATTCCCTTTCAAATTCACCTAGTGCCTCAGCGAAGAGATTGTGTGGGAGGAACACGGGTTTCCACGAGATGGTAGGGATGTTTCATGTTTGTCTTCTTGGCATTTTGTGATTCTGCAGTCACGAGCTGTGGCATCCCTGGGGGAAAGGTCCTTGCCAATGCGGGGGCTGCTCTTTTTGCCCACACAGCCTCGTCAACTAGGGGATGCCCCGTGCATTGCTCAACCCCAGAGAGAAAAGGAGAAGATAAAACCTGAATTCAAATGATTTCACTTCTCATTAGCTGCTGTGACCTGGGAACAAGGGAAAAACCAAAGATGAAACTGTTCACGTTAGCTAGACTCAATGTTCTTGTAGAAGGAGGAAGAGGGTGTTTAAAGAAATGGAAGAGGCCGGGCGCGGTGGCTTGAGCCTGTAATCCCAGCACTCTGGGAGGCCGAGACGGGTGGATCGCGAGGTCAGGAGATCGAGAACATCCTGGCTAACACGGTGAAACCCCGTCTCTACTAAAAAAAATACAAAAAACTAGCCGGGCGAGGTGGCGGGCGCCTGTAGTCTCAGCTACTCGGGAGGCTGAGGCAGGAGAATGGTGGGAACCCGGGAGGCGGAGCTTGCAGTGAGCTGAGATCCGGCCACTGCACTCCAGCCTGGGCGACAGAGCGAGGCTCCGTCTCAAAAAAAAAAAAAGAAATGGAAGGGTTTAAACATTTGCTCACAGCTTCATCAAGGATAACATGCCTCTCCCACCCAGCCTGCCTTCTGGGGTCTCAGCTCCTTCCCCTACCCAGCAATCCACTGCTGCAGGCCCCCAAACATGGGAGACACAATATGCCAGTTGTAGGTCAATGGGTATTTCAGTGACAAGGACAAGGAGAAGGTTGCCTCTGAATGCATGTGGGTGGGAGGTGCATGGTCACAAGGGCGGACCACATGCCGCGGTGAGACTCAGTGCCACCAGGACACTGGCACATGTGCCTGCTGCTCTGAACCAGGACAAGTGGCCCCACTGCAGGCCCTAGAGAATGCATCCAACCTTCTGTCTCCCCAAACATATGGAGCAGAGTCACCCAATCTTCGCACACCACCTGTATTATTATTTACCTAATATACTTCTTAATTACATATTCATGTTCCCTCGCCCCCTTAAATTGATGTATTTATCAAAGACACTTTCTATGACTATTGTTTGTAGAAAATCTGTCACTTCCTGTAAACACAGAGTAACTGGTGGAGATGGCCATTTGTCTACCCAATATCCACTCTCTCTTTTCTTCTTAGTAACTGAAACCTGATACTATTCAGACTGGCAATGTGCCTGGGCAGAGCACTCTACCTCCCAGCCTCCCGAGCAATCAGTGTGGCTACGTGATTAACTCCTGGCCACTGAGATACAGGATGACATGGATAGATGGAACTTCCAGAAAGGCTTCTTAAGTGGAAGATAGGTATCACTTTTTAGGTCTGAAATACGAATGTAATGTAATGGCTGGAACTCTTACAGCCATCTTGGGCAAAGAGGTAAATGAAGCTGGGTGCTCTAAAGGTTGGGCAGCAGATAGAAGAAGTTGGTTTCTTGATAAAATAATGGCGCTGTTATCCCAAGCATTAAGTATGTCTTTTTATTCTGATATTTTGAGATCTAAGGCCTTGCTGACTGGGGAAATTACCTGTTCTAGGGCTAGCCAATTACTAGATAGTAAAGGTCTTATAGGGAAGCACATCTTTCCTATGCAAATTAACTGGTCCAGAGCCCACACCTCCACTCCAGGCCAATATTTCTCTGCTTTCATCACCCCGGGGCCAGATGCCAGACAGCCCCTACACCCCAGAGTCCACAAAATTATTCAAACTGGCTAATTCTAAGCCTGCTCACCCCATCTCACCCATCCCTTCCCATGGAAACCACAATAAAGATTCTTTTCCCATTTTTCTCTTTGTTCCCTTTGCCTCCTGATCAGCCCTGGTGCTTCCCCACATGTCCCTGTGGCATGCGGTGGCCCCTTCTCTTGGGAACTGAGAAGAACAAACTCTCTTTTCAATGGCAGCCTCTCCTGATGTGTTGGCCTTACCATACCTGAATCACAATACAACCTACCTTTTCAAACACAGGCGTGGCCCATCTCCATACTTCTTTTCAGAAGAGAAATAAACCTTCTTCTTGTGTAGTTGACTGTTATAACTAGTCTTTATTTCTAGCAGCCAAACTGAATTCCTAACTGATATAGAAATCGTAAAATAAATACGTATACATAAGAAAAAAGTGATTGCCTACATGCTATCTAAAACCACTATGGCTGCTACCCTTGATGACGCAGGCCTAGGTCAGTAGCAGGAGGGGCCCTCGTATTCCTAGGAAGACCTCCTCCATCCATGCTTCTTGCCACACATCCCTGCAGGTCCTCCCACCAGGCAAGGAATACCTGTCCCCACTGTCCCCATCCTGTAAATAAATGTTGGGCTTGTCCATGTGACGTGCTTTGGTCAATGGAAGGTGGACAGAGTGATGGCAAGAAAGTTTGAGTGCAGACTTTAAAAAGCATCACCATCCTCATGTTGTCTCAAAAAGAACATGACTCTTCTAGCCCACTGTCGCTGGAGGCTGAGAGACATGTGGAGAGAGCTAAACCAACTTGAGGCCTGGAGCCACACCCAGCCAAGCCCAGTCTAAAATAGCTGACCTGCAGGCACAAGAGAAAGCATCAGTTGTTGTTTTAGGCGTTCAGTTTCGGGGGTATTTGTTATATAGCATTATTGTGGTAACTACTGGCTCAGTCGGGAAGGCAGCAATCTATATATATTTATTGAGCTCTAATTTTTATATTAGAAACTGCCTTAGGCATATCCCAGCACCTGTGTATAATATATAATACACACAGACACACATGCACACATACACACGTATATGTATATAACCAGTGAGATGGCTTCTGGCTTCAAGAAATTGATGACTTAGCTCTGGAACTCTCCGCTTTCAAAGACCACTGAGATTAGCTAGATGCCCAGTTGCCAACTCCAGCAGGAAATTTAACTCCAAGTGAACTGACTACACCAGAGAAAGAAACTCTTCACTGAACTCCCTAAAAGAAAAAGCACCCAAAGAGCCTTGGGGACAATGAACAAAGCCATGACAGTGCCACGAAGCTGGGGGACCTGCCTCTGAGAGAGTGTTTCTTGACCCCAACCAGGGTAGATCCGAATCCAACCTCAGGGTCCTCCTGACCCAGTCGTGTTCAGCCACGTGTCATTAACACCTTGTAAACGGATTGCTGATACGGGAGCGCTGGGAAGGAACGCACACTTGCTCACACTGGTGGGGAACCTAGCACACCCGTAGGTACTTGGCTGATGTTATTCATCAAATCTGTATGGCAGCTGCCTGGGGGCTTCTGTTCCTGTTTTTTAGAGGAGAAAACTGAGGATCTCTGGGCCCTGTGTGGCCAGCTGCACACCACCTCTGTTTCCTCTCCTATGGTGCCCTCCTCTCACCTCAACTCCTGTCTCCCGATTGTTCTTCATGAGCCAGGCACCCTCCTGCCCCAGGACCTTTGCATTGGCTGCCCCCTCTTCCCCTAGTCATCTGTGAGGCTCCTCCTTGCCTCCTTTGGGTCTTTGCTCAACTACCACTTTCTCAGTGGGGCCAGCAGCTTGAGCGTGGCTCCCTGCCCCCACTGCCCCACCCTCCTCCTCCTAGGTTTTATTTTGCTTTGTGGCATTTATCTCCAATGGACATACCCTAAAGTCATTTATTGCTGCTCATGGTCTGCCAAAGGCAGGGACTTGTGTCTGTTTTGTTCACAGCTGCATCTCCTGTGCCTCGCACCATGTCTGGTGTTGGTAACTGGGCATTAAGCTAATACATTATAGACTGAATACATGAATAAATACATGAATGAAGCTTGGAGATGTGAAAAAGCTTGCAAAAAGTCAATAGCTAGAAGTTTTTCAAGCCAGACGGAAGCCTAGGTCGGCCTGGCCCTCTTAGAGCAGCCCCTGAGCCTTGTATAATTCAACGGTGCGTTCCGTTGTTAGTGCTGACAAACTGCCAGTCTCCTTTCAGAACAATTCAGCTGTACCAAGCGAGGAGAATGGGGGAAGTCACCTGTAATTTTCTTTTCTCTCTTGCTCTTTTAAAGGGCCTTTAAAAATCAGATATGTGTTATAAAAAACAATAGGAGAATTGGTCGATTTATCATATCATGACAAGCAATTGCTAGGGAGAAAAATATCATTCTTGAAAATGTGCAAAAGTGCACTGGCTGTAAGTTGTAAGCATGACCCTCACGGGCCAGGATGTTCTGGGGGCTCCTGGCAGCTATTTCCTTCTTTTTCTTTTTCTTCTTCTTCTTTTTTTTTTTTTTAAGACAGAGTCTTACTCTGTCGCCCAGGCTGGAGTACGGTGGTGTGATCTAGGCTTACTGCAACCTCTGCCTCCCAGGTTCAAGTGATTCTCCTGCCTCAGCCTCCTGAGTAGCTAGCTGGGATTACAGGTGCATGCCACCATGCCTGGCTAATTTTTGTATTTAGTAGAGATGAGGTTTCGCCATGTTGGCCAGGCTGGTCTCGAACTCCTGACTTCGAGTGATCAACCTGCCTCGGTCTCCCAAATGCTGGGATTACGGGCGTGAGTCACTATGCCCGGCCCTGGCAGCTATTTCTAACAGCATCCATTATTATAAACCAGCTCTCCTATTGTGTGACCCCAGCAACTGAGACACACAGAGTAAGGCAGCTCTCAGTCCTTCTCTCTGCTATGTGTGACCCTGGCTAACGTCTCCAACCTCTCCGGGACTGTCCTTAACCCTTCCTTGGTCCCCTACCACACCTGATGTGACCAAGGCTCTCAGCACCGTGCCTGGCACACAGTAGATGCTCAGTGGAGGTGGGTGTGTCTCTTCTGAATCACGTGCTCAAGAGGGATGTCTGTGTTCACCCGCAGTCATTTAAAAAATCTCAGCTGTGGGCAAGTTCTTTTGTCTCCCTGCACCTTCGCCTGCTTAGAGGTCATTTTCCAAGGAAGGGAGGAGAGAATGTAATTCACAGAAGCAGTGCCACTTTATAGAGATGCTTTGAGCCCAGGGATCCCGATGATTTCAGAGATTCTTGGTTCTTGTGTGGACTGGGAGGAAGGAGGGGTCTGATGTAGAGCTCCCACCTGCTCAGATCAGCCCAGCTCCTTCTCCCTCACTCAACACAGGGTCCTTGGAATCGGTCCCTTTGGCCTTCAGATAATCCTCCTTTTTTGGTAAGAAAGCTTCCACTGGATAAAATCTTTAAGTGATTTTTCTAGTCTGGTGGCATCTGCACAATAACTGAGGAAAGAAATAATTATGATTATGGGGCCTGAATGATCCAGCACTTCTCCACAACTCTGGGGAGGAGGCAGCTGGCCCTTGCCTCTCACACTGACTGTCTTTGCGGGCAGGCCCTGCTTAGACGGCTTGATTTTCTGCACTGGAGAAAGGAAGCCAGTGGTGTAGCAGGGAGGGTGCTGGATGTGCACACAGCTTTCAAAGAAAAGCAAAGGAAAGCGGACGGGAGGGAAGGGCAGAGCCACACAGGGATGGAAGCGTCCGTTTATGGGACACTGAGTTTGTGTGGGGTCCTATGAGCTAACGGTTCCATAGGAAGCCTCAGGCCTAACATACAGATGAGAAATCTGAGGCTCAGAGAGGTCAAGTGACTGTCCTGGTCACACAGGTACAAACAGTGGGCCAGGCCACTCTGCCTCTGCCCAGCAGGTTCACATAACAGAACTCTCTGGGCTAAGCTCCAGTTGTCAACAGGGAACCAACCCCTCCGGACTCACACCATGCTACACAGGGCACACGGGTGCTGAGGAATGAAGATGAAAGGAACTTGTTCTCCCCCTGGAGTCAGCCCTGATGCTGGCTCTGTCCCTTGGCCAGGCTCAGGCGCCACCTCTGGGAGTCAGAGCATCTCCTAGCAGAGCCTTGGCAGAAGGCGAGGTGAGGAGCTGGCACGGCACCCCCGACAGACTGAGCGTCGCAAGCTATTCCTGGAACCGCTGCGGCACTTCTGTCAGATGATGCAGAAACCCCAGGGCCACTCGCCTGGGGGCTGTGCCCCACGCCAGGCTGCTCAGAGTCATAACACTGATTGGGGGGCTGTTCTGATGGAACCTGCGGCTCTGCACCCCAAAGCATCTTCCCAAAAGTTAAAACTGTAGCAACATGCAAGAGTGTAAGAATTTCAGTCCGACTTTGCCCCCTGATGAGTGTGTGAGCTTGAAAAAATCACGCAGCATCTCTGAGCTTCTTTCCTCCATAGGGACGTTGCCTGCCTCGCTCTGCTGCCATAGGATTAAATGGGGTGATCCATGGAAAAAATTATTAGCACAGAAGTCATGGATTTTTCCAGCTCGGCAAGCGTTATTTGATTTTCTTTAAACTGGGCCCATCCTCCAGGCCAAATTCATACCCACACATACAGGATTCACGAGTGTGAACTTGAGCATATCCAAAGAAATTGTCATTTCTGTGAAATGCCTTGTAATTCTGCAAGCCCTCACTGAGCAGCTGCTATGAGCAAGGTGCCACACGGATGTGGAGAGCAGAGGCCCCAGTTGCTGTGTTCAGAGAACCCGCAATTCCCCGTGGCCATCCGGACCCTTCGCACTAGCAAGGGGCCTACCGCCTGGAAGGGAGTTCTGGGGGTGCTGATGACCAGACTGCTTCGCTTTCCGGGGCCCACTGGGCAAACTGGGCTTCTCCCCTGCTGCTGTGTCTTGTCAGAGCCACTGTGTTGGGGGTGCTGGCTTAGTTTAGGTGGGGTTGAGAAGCTTTGAGGGACCAGGTGGAGGCCTCCCCAGGGCTTCTCCTTCTCCAGTAAGCAGTGCTAACCTCCACAGCCAGGGCAGAAGCCACAGAACACTCAGAGACAGCAGTCAAAGAGGCCACTTCTGTACCGCCTGGACCAGAGACTGCAAACTGCCCTTCAAGCTGCATTTCAAGTGCCTTCTGTGTATGTGCCCACGTGTTCCTCTAAGCAACTGGGCTACACCAGTCTATCACAAAGGTACTGTTGGTTTCCTCTTTTGGCTGGTGAGGACATGGAGGCACAGAGAGGGCTGGCGCACAGCCGGCCGTAGACAGAGCTGGACTACCATGCAGGCTGCCTCCCTCCCAGCATGTCCGGTTCCTGGCTTCACCAGCCAGGCCCTTGGGAGCCCAGCTCTCCCGGGAGGGACTCCAGGCACAGCTTCATTCTCAAATGCCCAGACAAGCACTAAATATGCGTAGTGTACCCAACGCACTTGCCAGGGAGTTGTGACTGCATCTGAGGATCCCATGCAAGGTCTGGGTCCTCCATTTGCTTTTTAATTTCTCCCTTTATCTCTCACAGGACAGAAACCTAGACACTGAGAACACAGCTTAATACGGCTGATTTGGAATTCTGATCCTGGCTCTACCACTCCTACCTAGCTTGTTCTCTCTCCTGTAAAATGAAAATGAGGATGGCTTTACCTGCCTTGGAAAATGAAAGGAAATTAAATAAAGAATATGAAGCCCTTCAGAAAGGGCAGCCTGACAGTGCAATCGTGGTTTATTACTTCCACATTAGTGACACGTGAAACACCTTGTCTGCTGGCATGTGGTTCTTTTTTCATTGTGAGGAGGTGCCCGCTGGGCACCGCTCTGCTCCCGAGCTCTCCGCACCCTCCCCGCCTGCCCTGACGGTTGGCAACGTTACAGCCGTTTATTTTTAGTTCTTGGTGGGCCAGCCATTTCCTGGTCACATGCTGTTTGAGCTCCCACTTCAGAAAGGCTCAGCTCACAAGACAGACTCTGCCCATCCTCACCCCTCAGCCTTTCTCAAGGGCTGTGTCAAAGCGAAGCCAGCCCCAGCTCTACCTGTTTTAAAGTTCCTTTGAGGAGCCCTTATTTCTGGCCCACTTGCAGCCAGAGTGATTTTGAAGTTTAATTTACTAAATGGGCAAGGTAGCTGTTTCCATGTGTGGGGAGAGGTGCACAGAACCTGGTTCTGGGAGCTGGGGCCTGAGATCCGGGTCCAAACCTGCCACCAACTGGTGGGACCTCAAAGTCTGTCCCTGACCCTTGTACAGTGAGAAAGGAAGGGGTGGAGGATTCCTTATGGCCCACTGCTCTGTCAGTGACCATCAGATGAGAGCAGTTCTGGTCATTGCTGCAGCTTCAGTTATGAGTATGCACGTAGTAACAGGTGCACCTGCTGCATGCTGCTCTGGGCCAGGGCCTGTTCTAAGCAATTTATCAACGGTAAGTTTACAGATGGGAGCTGTATACCTAGGTACCATTATTACCATCTCCACTTCACAGACAGGAGATGGGATGGGGACACCTCAGGCCAGGTCTGTGTTTGTGCCCTGTAGCTGGGACTGGAACCCACTGTCACTCTAGACTCTGCCTTCCCCCCATGGCAGCCTCCCCAGCTTTGCCCTTGATTTCCATGTGTGCTGCATCACAGTGTGTCACTCTGATTGGGGAAAGATGGGTGATCCACCCTCCTTGAATGTCTTTAGGGAAATGCTCAGTATTTGGAGATAGAAAAAAAACCAACCATCAAGGTCCTTATTACCTAGGCAGGGTGCAGCGGTGTGACTTCATAGGGTGTCAGGTGTGTGGTGAGTGTGCATGCACTGACATGCACCGGCAGGTCCAGGCTGCCCCAGCAGCCAGAGGACAGGTGTGCTAGAAAGAAAAGGCTCCAGAGGGTATATCGTCTCCAAGATGGATCTGAAGATGCCAGTCTGAGGGTGATAGAGACTACTGCCAAAGATCGAACAGCTTCTTCTGGGGACCTAGAGTGATGTCTGTTTTCTTCTCATCCTCTGGCCCCATGAAGCCAGGCTGGACACAGAAAACACTGGACTGTACCCAGTTGCTGTGGTAGCATGGGCTCCTCAGGCTCAAGACCAGCTCTGCCTCAGCAGAACGGTAGGGCCTCACAAGCATGCCACGGGTGTGGCTTCTGTTTGCCAAGGAGCGTGCCACAGCAGCCACGGCCTTC
The DNA here is from genome assembly GCF_002776525.5 of Piliocolobus tephrosceles. Lineage (NCBI taxonomy): Eukaryota > Metazoa > Chordata > Mammalia > Primates > Cercopithecidae > Piliocolobus > Piliocolobus tephrosceles. The sequence goes on from NC_045435.1 coordinate 43,682,580, forward strand.
TGGATCTCAGACCCTGCCCAAGCAACCTGGGTGGGGACATCTCCCTGGAGCCCCACCTGGACCTGTCTTGAGGCCAACCCAGCCCCTGACCCTGGCTGGAGTGAACCTCTGCCTGTGCCCCAAGCTCAACCACTGGGTCCTTCCCTCTGTGCCGCCTCACTGAGCTTCCTTCCTTCCCCTCCCTGCCGCCTCTCCTTTTCCTATTGTCCTCTTGTCCTCAAACTCTCCCAGACACAGAACCACTGTGCGGGGGAGGGGGAGGTAGGGCTAAATTGCAGATGGGACTTGTCCTCAAGGAGCAACTAAGTTTACTGATGTCGCCATAATCATTACACCCACCTCAGTGTGCAGTCTCAGCTGCGTGCTGGGAAGACAGGAAAGGAAGACCCAGTTTCCAACATGGGTGGAAGCAAGAGGCTCCACTTCCACCCTCCTCCCTCCCAGCTCTCAGGTGCTCCTCTGGCTTCTCAGGGCTTGCATGTCACCATCTAAGCTGTAAATCCCCAATGCCCATCACGTGGCCTCTCTGGGTGGCACCCCATGCCTGATGCTGAAGTTGCCTGAATACCACCCCCAGTGGTGCTCCCCTTTCCTCTCAGATTCAGGAACCCACCTCTGACATGATAAAGATGGGCCCTCGGAGGGGCACACACCCTCCTCTGTGAGCATCTGCTCCCACCACGGACTCCTGGGGCTCTAGGAAGCCTAACAGCCTGAGGGCGAAGGGCAACTCTGTCTCATTCCGGGAAGAAGTGGTGCTGGAGCAAACGGGGCTGCAGAACTGGAGTGGAAGAGGTCCTACTGGCCTCTCAGCACCTTATGACTTTACTATGTCTCCCTGCCTGCAGAATGGGCATGCAGATATCAAGGCCAGAATAAAAGAGAAGAATAGAAAGTCCCGAGGAGAGGCCCGGGCCACAGTTGTGCTCTGCTGTGGGTGAGAAGAGGTGCATGTTTGGGAAGCTCACGTGCTCTCCTCATCTATAATAATTACCACACCTACTCCAAGGCTGTAATGAGGCAACGTTTGAAAAGCTTTGCATGGATAATCAGGCATATAATAAATATTAATTAATATTTAATATGGATATCATCTCTCTCTCTGAGAATTCTTATAAATACTCTATGACATAGGTAATATTACATCACTTTTCAACTTTGGAAGCCACACTAGTTAGCATGAAGCTGTGACTGGCGTTGAATCAGGTTTTCCTAAGGCGAAAAAGCAGTCACCCCAACATAGCCAATATTTATGGAATACTCTCTGTGGGCCAGGCCCCCCACATAGAGGAGGTCATTTAATTCCCTTTTAATCCCCCTACTGACCCTATGGGGTAGAAAGAGACTTTGGCTCATCGCTTACTGTAGATGAGAAAACTGAGGTGCAGAGAGGTTAGTAACTTGCCTGGAGTCACATAGCAAATAAGTGGTTAAACTGACTCAAATTCAGGCCTTTCAGACAATAAGGACTATGTATTTGTTCTACACCCAAATATAACCTACATATATGTTATAATTAGCTACATCTTTTCTCAGCTCCTGAACCACAGCAAATAGCATCCCTGGTGCCGAGAAGAATTTCCTTTCCTAGAATTATTCAGTCTTTCTTTTTAACACAGGATCACGTGTAAGTAATTTGACTTTTTTTCTCCTCCAACAAGTGACTCATTCAAACACTTCAGAAACGGCTTCTTCTGGGGACCTAGAGTGATGTCTGTTTTCTTCTCACCAGGAAACCTTAAATATTTTCATCTGAGAGACCGTATGAATAATTTTGAATGAATAACTACGCCTTTGGGGTAAATTCCTTCTGAAAGATAACCAGGTGGCACATTATCAGGCCGCTGGGCACTGGAATGAGAAGAGATGGTGCTGGGTCTCCAGGAGCGTCCATGTGGCTTCCAAAGCCTCCAACACAGAACTGCAATTCGGCATTCAGACGGCACACTTCACACTTGCTGCGGCCCTCGGAAGAGCCACGTGTTCTTGTTACTTCAGTGAAGCTGAGTGAACAACGTGCCCGATTCCCGTGTGACTAGCTCAGGGTTCACATTGTACCTGCCACAGCAATCACTTTGTAAATTTCCAAAAACAAGTTCAACAGTGGGTAAAAGAACAGAAACATGTACCCCCGACGTCGCTGAAGGCTGATGAAGAGCATTCCTGTGGGAGCAGCCACACTGTGGGCCGCATCACTTCAGATTAGCTAACATGGGAAGCATGAACTTTCTATAGAAAAGATGGGAGCTGTCTATTTAATTTCAGAGAACTGAAAAAAAAGTTTCTCTTCTCAGCCAGTGACTAATGTGTGGTGAGGAGAGCAGGGATCTGTGTGTTGCGGAAGAGGACAGTATGGGGGTTTGTTGAGCACCTACTATGTGCCCAGCAGCCACTCTGCGAGCAGCTAAGACATTCATTTAATCTTCACCGGGTAGAAAATATGACTTAGAGTTACAAGTGGGGAAACTGAGGCTCAGTGAGGTTTAGTAGCTTGTCCAAAGTCACAAATGTCATGTCCTATGAAGATCTTTCCCCATGATCACTCCCCAAGGTAGTGTGGGCCCTCCCTCCCTCCCCCATACGTCCCATGCACACTTCTGCCAGACCCCCATAATAGCCCCCCACCAACTACTTTTGCTCTTGAAGTATGTCTGTCTCCATGGATTCTCCGAGGCAGTGACCGGGTCTGTGTGATTTCTAATTCCATACCCAGCATTGACCCAGCACACAACAGGTTCTCATATAATAGCTGTTGAATCTGTTTATTGCAAATATTGTGTGTATATTTCCCATTTTAACTATGTAGACACACGCCTTATTGAAAGTAAATAGTATCCAGAAAACACTCGTAGTGCCCCTGGCTCTTTTCTCCTTAGAATCTGCCAAACCTCTTTCTTGAGCGGGAGCCCCAGTCCACTTCCTCAGTTGCACACAGGGTCGCCTCCCAACTGTGCCTTCCTGGCCTGTTTATCAGTCAAGCAGAAGCACTCTTATGAAGGGTGCTGTGTCCTCAAAAACAGCATCAAAGAACTCCGAAGACAGTGGCTTTGTTGGTTCATTATAGAGGATTCTGGAACTCAGTTGTGCCATAATCAATGTAAAACCATATGACATAAAGTTTTGAGACAAAAGATATTTGTAATGAGATCTTCTCTTTCAAATATGAAGCCTTAGTTTACCTCTTTAAAAACACTAGTTACAGCCGGGCGCAGTGGCTCACAACTGTAATCCCAGCATTCTGGGAGGCTGAGGTGGGCATATCACTTGAGGTCAGGAGTTCAAGACCAGCCTGGCCAACATGGTGACACCTCATCTCTACAAAAAATACAAAAATTAGCCGAGTGGGCTGGGCGCGGTGGCTCAAGCCTGTAATCCCAGCACTTTGGGAGGCCAAGACGGGCAGATCACGAGGTCAGGAGATCGAGACCATCCTGGCTAACACGGTGAAACCCCGTCTCTACTAAAAAATACAAAAAACTAGCCGGGCGAGGTGGCGGGCGCCTGTAGTCCCAGCTACTCGGGAGGCTGAGGCAGGAGAATGGTGTAAACCCAGGAGGCGGAGCTTGCAGTGAGCTGAGATCCGGTCACTGCACTCCAGCCCGGGAGACAGAGCGAGACTCCGTCTAAAAAAAAAAAAAAAAAATTAGCCGGGTGTGGTGGCATGCCCCTGTAATCCCAGGTACTCAGGAGGCTGAGGCAGGAGAATTGGTTGAACCCAGGAGGCAGATTGTGGGGGGCCGAGATTGCGCCACTGCACTCCAGCCTGAGTGACAGAGCGAGACTCTATCAAAAAAACAAAACAAAACAAAACAAAAAACAAAACAACTAGTTAGGAAATTATCTTTTAAGGCTTACCTTCCTTATATTCTCCATCATCACCATCACCAATATTACCATCACTATCACCATCATCATCTATGGGTGCCTGTCATGGAGCCTGGATTTATTTGATCCCTCAATATTTGTACTATTGCACCCATCATGTTAGATGAGGCAATGGAGGCTCAGCGAGGTTAGGAAATTTCCAAGGGGTCACATAAGCAGTCACCGGCAAGGGCAGGGTGACATTCTTGCCTGCCTGGTTCCAAAGATTGTAAACAATCCACTAATCAATGGGGCAGTCATAAAATCCCATATTTCATGGCTCGTGGCAAAGATCAAATAATTCAAAAACACATTTGGGGCTGGACCTTAGCTTTTGAGAGTCTCAAGGGCAGGAGTACGGTCTCATTCCTCTTTCTATCCCACAGTGAAAGCACATGGTAAGCACTCCTTGAATGAGTGAATGAATGGATTATTTAAGAAATTATAGACTCTCAGAGCCCTGGGGCACTCTGTTCCATAAGAGTGTAAAATGTTCTCAAATAAATTTTGAAGCAAGTTTAACTCTAAAAACAGAACAGCAATTTGTAAACTTAAAGTCTCAGAATGATGCTTTTGACAATATCCAATGTGGCCAGGTTTTAGCTATTAAGAAATAGAATTCAAACACTTTTCAGTACATGTCTTTGTCAGGTAACTGGAATGTGGTGAGGCCATCAATAATAATAATGAGCAGGTGAATACATGCTATATGCCAGAACCTTTGAAAAACACTCCACCTAAATGATTGTTTAATCCTCACAACAACTTATGAGGTAGAAATTTCAATACCTTCATTTCATAGATGCGGAAACCAAAGCTCAGTAATGTTCCAGTAACTTGTCCAAGGATAACAGAGGGTATTATGGACAAGCGTATGCCAATAAATTTGATGTCTTGGAGGAAATCCACAAACTCCTTGAAAAACACTACTAAAGCTGACACAAAAAGAAAAAGAAAATTGGGATAGTCCTATTAATAGTTAAAGAAACTGAATTTATAATTAAAATCCTTCCCAGAAAGAACACTCCAGGTCTTGATAGCCTCACTGATCTACCAAACATTGAAGGAAAAAATAATAATGATCTTAAACAAATTCTTTCAGAACTAACTAAGAAGGAGCACTTCCCAATTCATTTTATTAGCCAGAATGTCCCTGGTACCAAACCTGGAGAAGGACATAACAAAAAACAGACTGCAGACCAAGGCCCTGCAGCTAGTGAATGACTGAACCAAGATTTGAGCCCATATCTGATGCCAAAGCCTGTGTGTTTAACTATCACACCACATTGCCACTTTCTGTGCCAGTTGCTTTTGTATAGCTGGTGTGTGGTTTAAGGATCACAGCCCTCATTTTGGGGATGTGTAATGACTACTGGAGTCTTAGAAATAAAATGTTAAGAACTGAGGCCTGACCTACATTACTCTGACATCCAAGACGACTAAGTAAGGGAGTATTTCCCAACAGTTCCCTGACTCTGACTCTCCCTTCTCCCTTTGGCATTTCCTTTCCCCTCCCCCGTACTGAGATATCCTTTCCTCTCTTTTTCCTACTGAAGCTCCCTGTCCTGTCCATCCCTCCAGCTCTCCAAGCCCCGATGCTCACCTCCTTCAGGGAACCTAGCGCATCACTCATGTGTCTACCCCTGGGCAGTGATTCTAGGCTGTAGTATCCATCAGAGTTGCCTAAGGGCTTGCTAAACACTGACTGCTGGTCCCACCCTGGAGCCCGAGAGTGTGCACTTCCCACAAATCCCTGGGTGGTGTTGCTGCTACTCCTACTGCTGCTGGTTTGACCAGAACCACACTTTGAGAACCACTACCATACTCACAGCCCCTCACATCTAGAGATGGTTCCTTTCAGCTCAGCATATGGAGTCTCTGGGTAAAACTCTGCTAAAAAGAATTGGATTGTCAGGCCAGGAGTGATGGCTCATGCCTGTAATCCCAGCATTTTGGGAGGCCGAGGTGGGCAGATCACCTGATGCCAGGAGTTTGAGGCCAGCCTGACCAACATGGTGAAACCCCATCTCTACTAAAAACAAAAAATTAGCCAGGCATGGTGACGTGCACCTGCAATCCCAGCTACTCAGGAGGCTGAGGCAGGAGAATCGCTTGAATCCGGGAGACAGAGGTTGCAGTGAGCTGAGATCGTGCCATTGCACTCCAGCCTGGGCAACAGAGCAAGACTCTGTCTCAAAAAAAAAAAAAAAAAAAAAAAAAAAAAAGAATTGGATTGTCTTTGACCATAGGCTTCCTACAAATCAATTTTTAAACAACTGGCATTTCAAAAGTTCAACTAACCTGCATCACCTAGACGCTGCCCTCACTTAGTTCCATAGTCCACACTAAAACCCTGTGACAGAGGTAGTGCATCCTCCCCATTTCTCAGATGAAGACAGCAAGACCCAGGGAGGCTGGTGAGGGGGAGGCTGCCATCGCAGCTGAGGTCTTCTCCAGGTCCAGGGAATACTGGACCCTGAACTGCCGGCCCGGGTGGCTTAGCCCCCAGGGACTGAACATATTTAAGTAGCAAGTGAGCTCCAAGAGGCTACGAGTTGATATCTGTTTGGTTCAGCATTTGTCCAGTGCCCAGACAGTGCAGGCACACAGTGAGTTTCAGTAAATACTTGCTGAGTGGAGGGAGAGCAGAGCAGCCTCCTTGCCTCCACCCCACATCACCCCACCCCCGAAGCACCATCAGAGTCCTGGGGGTCTGTCCTGAGGATGGAGCGGGGCTCCTGTGAGCACTCAGCTCAGTGCCTGGCATGCGCCATGACTGCTTTCCTCTTCCACCCATCATCTCGACATCAGCCAGCCCTTCCCCAGGCCACTCTGCCACAACAGCAATAAGGTGCCTCTCTTCATAACTATCCGCCCTTGTGGTTAACAAAGAGCTTTCATAGCTAGTTTCTCATTTAGAATCAGAGAATTCTAGAAGTGGAAGAAACTTCCTAAATCCTCAATCTCCTGGGCTCAAGTGATCCTTCCACCTCAGCCTCCCAAGTAGTGGGGTCAGGTGCACGACACTGCATCCAGCTAATTTTTGTATTATTTTTGTAGAGACAGAGTCACATCCTATTGCCCAGACTGGTCTCAAACTCCTGGCCTCAAGCGATCCTCACACCTCAGCCTCCCAAAGTGCTGGAATTATAGATGTGAACCACTGCGCCTCGCCCTGAAAAAATTTTTTTGAAGTGAATCCTTTAATCAAATGAAATCTTCTATAGAAAAAGAGCTGAGTGGCCCTGCATAAGGTGGGAAAGAATGTGGTGCCCAGCCCTCTCGGTTTCCGGGACCCTCCCCACAGCCCCTTGGAGGATATAGACTCTCCAGGGCAGGTCTTGTCCACTCCAGGTCTCTTCACCTTTCAGAAAGAATCAAGATAGCAGGAGGGAGAGTGCCATGCCCAAGCCATGGCATGGGTTGGTCAAAGAACTAAGGCATGAGGCCCAGGTGCAGCTGCACAGAGGGAGTCTTGTAAATGAACAGTGAATATCTAAGAATAATGGAATAGACTCCAGGAGGCAGGGCTGTATGAAGCAAAGCCAGGCCACAAAACCCTGTTGGAGTCTTTAAACAGCTTTAACCACTTGGCCTGTTATCCAAGGTGAGAGGCTCAGTGACTTGCCCAAGGTCACAAGGCTGGTTGCCCAGGGTTACAAGGGTGCCAAGGGTCACAGGCTGAGTGCCCAAGGTCACAAGGCTGAGCACCCAAGGTTATAAGGCTGGGCACTCAAGGTCACAAGGGTGAATGTTGAGGTCATAAGGTTGAGAGCCCAAGGAAAGGCTGGGTATCTAGGGTCACAGACAGGGTGCCCAGGGTCACAAGGATATGTGTCCAAGGTCACAAGACTGAATGATTTATCTATTTCCTCTTTCCCTTTATGCTGCTTGTCCCTAATTAGGCCCCAGAAGTCTGCTTAAACCCCCGTCTGCCTATGTCTCAACCCTACGATTTGTGCTAGCCAAGCCCATGTAAGCAGGAACCACAACTGCTCATTGCCTCAGGCAGTTACCCTCCCAATCCTGCCTCCTTGAAGGCCTGGCTCCCAGACCAACAGGAGCAGAGGCAGCTGCTCTCTGCTCACCGTGAGCTTTGTGGCCCCAGCGACCATCCTCCCTCTGGTCCTGGTCATCACAAGGCAACCCTTTACTATTTCTGCCTTCCTCCAGTTATGCATTTTATTTTATTTTTTGTGATAGGGTCTCGCTCTGTCGCCCAGGCTGGAGCGCAGTGGTGAAATCACAGCTCACTGCAGCCTTGACCTCCTGGGCTCAAGCGATCCCAAGTAGCTCCCAAGTAGCTCCCGCCTCAGCCTCCCAAGTAGCTGAGATCATAGGCATGCACCTTTAAGCACTGCTAATTCTTGTGTTTTTTTATAGAGACAGGGTTTTGACAGTTGTCCAGGCTGGTCTCAAACCCCTGGGCTCAAGCAGTCCTTCCCCCTCAGCCTCCCAAGGTGCTGGGGTTACAGGAGTGAGCCACCATGCCCCACCTCCTCCATTTATCTTGAAAGGTTTTCATCTGCCTTAGGAAGAAGACAAATGTCCACCACTGGCTCTGCATCATTCTAGGACTTAGTGCCATACTTATCATCTGCAGTTAACTCAAGGGGCATTTGAAAATTATAAAGAGAAGCCCTACGTCAATTTTAATCCAGGGTAGTAGAACACCAGGGGCAGCATGTATATGGGGAGCAGACAGGTGGGGGACCTCAGCCTGGTGGCAACAGTCCCGGCTGTCTTGGGAAGGACACCTCCTGGCCTCCATGAGGTTCTGTTTCTCAACACAACAGTGGTGCAATGGTGGGTCTCACACCAGCATCTCTCAGGGCATCTGAGCCTCGCACTTTCCTACCGTCCCTCAAAAAGCCAAAGAGGTGTCATGGGGGGAAGAAAGAAAACCTGTGTTTACCAAACCCCAGGCTCCGAACCAAGCACCCTACACACTTCACCTCATTGAATCCCTGGGATAACCCCAGCAAGCCTTATCAGCTCTACTTTTTCAACTTAGGGGATTGTGCAGACTTGCCAAGGCCGCACAGGTAGTAAAGGATGAAGCCACAATTCGAGGCCTCATCTGTCTGGTTCCAGAGCTCCCACTCCCCCCAACCTCTAAGTGCAGACAGCACGCTGCATTGGTAGTTCACTTCTGACAGCACCCCACAGGCTGGTATTGTTAGCCCATTTTACAGATGAGGAGTGTGAAGTCCAGAGAAGTCAAGTAACTTGCCAAGGCCACAGAGCAAATTAGAGCCAAGGTCTGTCTCTCTAAAGCTGAACCTGTTTCACATCTGTGCAAAGGCTGGTGGAAGGAAGGTCACGTGAACTGTCCTGCACACTACTGCATGCCAAGCACTCCCACAGCACTCTTGAGGGAGTAGTCTGGCTGCTCCTCTTACAAGCAGGAAAGCTGAGGTTCCCGTGGGGTTAAAGCCACAGACTCCAGCTGACCCAGCAACTAGGGAGAGGCTGGATTTGCAGGGGGCTCTGTATGCATGGGCTCTGTATGCATCCAAAACTCTGCTCTCTGCTGTGGTGTGAATGTTTGTCTCCCTTCCGAATTCATGTTGAAATCCCAACCCCAAAGGTGATGGTGTTGGGAGGTGGGGCCTTTGGGAGGTGATAGGTCATGGGGGCAGAGGTCTCATGAATGGGGTTAGAGGCCTTATTAAAGGGGCTACAGAGCTCTCTAGCCCTCTTCCCGCCATGTGAGGACACAGTGAGAAAGCATAATCTATGAACCAGGAGGTGGTTCCCTCAACAGACACAGAATCTGTCAGCACCTTGACCTCAGACTTCCTGGCCTCCAGAACTGTAAGGAATAGATCCCTGCTGTTTCCCAGCCACTCAGTCTAGAGTGTTCTGTTACAGCAGCCTGGGCGCACTAAGGCACTCTCAGCAGATTTGAAGGCAACAACTGGGCTCCAGCCTGGGCTGGTTTCCTCCCAGGGTTACTGAAATGGAATGAGATATTTGAGGAAGCCCCTTATAAACTGTGAGGTTCTGTGCTTGTGAATATTGTTATTTTTGAGGGGCCCAAGAATGCTGTGGGCTGCTGCTTAGAGACCAGGGTCCCCACCAGGGCCCAAGTTCTAGACCCCTTGAACTCTAGAGCCAGACAGCTTGGGCTTGAATCTAGGCTCTGCCACGTAGCAGCCGTGCCACCTTGGGCAGGTGGCTTAACCTGTCTGTGCCTCAGCTTCCTCAACAGTAAGAGAGGGACAACAGTCTTGCCTTCTGGTAGTGCTGTGAGGACAAGTCAGATAAGGTGGGAACACATAAACACAGTGTTGAGCACATGCTGGGGGCTCAGTACTTGTGTCTTCTTAGGACAGGTCATGGGAGTCACCACAAGACGGAAGAGGCCTAGGCAGGTGGGGTGGATACAGGCTGTGCCGGGCTGGCTCTGGACCGGGACAGCGTGACGGGGACTTGTTAAAGGAGTGCACCTGCTCTTATCTCACTGCCTTAAGTGGCATCTACAACATGTGGACTTGGGGGAGGGACCCTGAGACATCGTTCAGTATGATGCAGACGAGAACTCAGCCTTCCGTTTCTAGAGGCAGATGTCATTACAAAGAGACTCAGGCTCGCCACTGTTGGGCCTTCCCTGTCTCTCACCTCTCTGCCAAATCTTGTTGCTTTTATCTCTGCGTCTCTCCACTCTGCTCAGGCCTCTTTATTCCTAGGGTCACCACCCAAGTTCATGGCTCAGAGAGGTCTCATTGACACTGCCACACAGCACACAGCAAATCCCTCCCAGCCTGGTGGCCCAAAGTCCTCCCCACACTCCCTGCCTTCGCCTTGTAATCTGTCTTCACGCAGCAGCCTCGGGTCGTTCAGAAACCACACACATCACAGCATATTGCTCCCCTGCTTGCAGCCCTCCCTCCAGTGGCTTCCAACATCCCAGAGCAGCCTCTGCTCCTCCTCCTTGGGCCTATAAGGCCCCTACCCATCACTGCTCACCGGCTGCTTTGTCTAAGCTCTGGCCATCCTGGCTTGCTGGTGACCTGGGAGCACCCTGCTAGCCCCTGCCCCCGGGCCTATGCACTGACTGTTCCCAGCTCTAGACTCCCTCTGCCACCTGGACCTTGGCAAGAATGGGTCCATCTGACTGCCACAGCCTCTTGAAAGGCTTCCCAAACCGCTGGGCAGAGGGAGCCCCTCTCCCTGGCAGCCTCCTGCCTCTTGCCTCCCCTGCACTTGGCAGGACATAACATTTCTCCTTATTCACTCATGTCTGCCTGGCTCACTGCTGGACTTCTGTGCCTAGAACAGTTAGGAGTGCAGTTGGGCACTCAGTGAATATCAAGGAATGAATGAAGAAGAGTTCCTTCACCCGAATGCTCTTTCTCCGTATTTCCCTGTTCAATCTCACCTCCTTGAGGAAGCATCCTTTTGAAGTCTGGGCCAGAACTTTCTTTTTTTTTTTTTTTTTTTTTT